>NW_027331590.1:0-13035 GCF_022965805.1 Primulina eburnea
CATGTCTCACATATATTATATGGTTTTTAACACATTAAAAACCATAGACTAAATTTTAATTATCTCAAACATTTGAGATTAATTAAATACTACTTGATTTTACTCAAGTCCCACTAGTTAAATAATTATTTAAATTGAGCTCTACAAGACTCAATATTATTTAATTAATTCAACACTTGAATTAATTTAATTATTTAGACTCTACTAGGTCCACTAGTGTTTAATTAATTCAACACTTGAATTAATTTAATTTAGTCCACAATGTTTATGAAAATCACAATTTTCAACTACATTATTTACTTGGCCAAATTTTAATCTTAGGAACACTTCCATAAATTAAAATTTATATTTCTCTCATAGAAGTCATACTTCTATTTTCTTTACGCTTATAAACACATTTATAAGCCGTTCAACACATTGAACTATTTTACTTCTCTCGGGATTTACAAGCAAGTACTTGTGTGGCCCTCAATGGTTCATTGATACAACTAGCCGTGGGTTCACATCTCATGTGATTCGGACTAAACATGTCCTTATAGAGCATACCCCAATTGCTCCATTCTTACTTATCAACTCCTTGATAGTAAGAACGTCAGAACTCAAGTCTGATAGTACCCAACCAATCACGTTAAACGCCTAGCAGCATCGCTTACGTGATTCCCTAGGTATCACATGATAGTGCCTGCAAGAACCATTCAATTATGGTTAGCGTACAGTACGGTCCCTTCAACTCATATATCCCGACCGATTCGATACTATGTGTCATGTCGTGGTTGCATCGATGGTGTAATCTATGAAACCCCTTTCATAATTACCACCATACTCTGATCAGAGATTTCAACCCACACATACATGAAAAACACATAGGATATCCATACCCGTAGGTAAGCGGTGAATCCCCGACTACAATGCATCGACTCCTATATGTTTCGCCGTAACACCCAACCTTGCCACCTAATGACCCCATAAGAGTCGGTAAACAAGTCAAAGTGAAACGCTAGCACATAGAGTCTCAATGTTGTCCCGGGTCATAAGGACTAATGGTGTACAACCATAAACTAGGACTTTTCCACTCGATAAGTGAGAACCACTTGGAAAGTCCTTTATGAGGGTTGTTCAGTGCACTCTACACAGGAGCACCTATCTGCATGCTCGGACATCACAATGTCCCCTACCAATGAAACATGGTACTCACATCGCAGATACTAGTCTCTAACTCGAGCGGCCTTTATCCTTCTTAGTGGCGGCTGAATCGACTAGGAACGGTTTAGAATATACAGTATTCCAAATATGAGTTTCATGATACTCATCATATGAGCATCTCATATTCTTTCTACTATTTGTATATTCAAGGACTTTATCTATGCAACTAGCATGGGTATAAAGATAAAGATGCGCCAAATTAATAAATTCAAATATTATTAAAATAAAGATCGTTTATACAAAGAGTTTCATTGAACAGTCGGCCAACACTTGGCTCGACGTGCACCTACTCTAACAATCTCCCACTTGCACTAGAGCCAACTACCCATATACTTTAGACCCATTGATTCGCGATGCTTCTCGAATGATGGTCCTGGTAAAGGCTTAGTTAGTGGATCAGCAACATTATCTGCGGAGCCGACTTTGTCAATCGACATCTCCTCTTTCCACGATCTCTCTGAGGATGTGGTACTTTCTCAATACGTGTTTGGACTTCTGATGAGACCTTGGCTCCTTCGCCTGAGCTATGGCTCCCGTGTTGTCGCACATCACCACGGGATAGGAGCAACTCCATTTGGAATGACGCCCAACTCTTGGACGAAATTCCTAATCCAAACAGCCTCCTTTGCTGCAGCCGATGCAGCAATGTATTCTGCCTCAGTGGTGGAATCCGCAGTACTGTCTTGCTTGGAACTCTTCCAAGAGACAGCACCACCATTGAGCATGAATATGAATCCGGAGGTTGACTTCGAGTCATCAACATCGCTTTGGAAGCTAGAGTCGGTATAGCCTTCCAATTTTAGTTCTCCACCCCCATAGACCAAAACAACTTATTGGTCCTTCTCAAATACTTGAGGATGTCTTTCACAGCTTTCCAGTGTGGAAGACCAGGGTTGGATTGATATCTACTCACTACACTTAGTGCAAATGCCACGTCAGGACGTGTAGATATCATCCCATACATGATACTACCAATAGCCGAAGCATACGGAATTCGTGTCATCGCCGCTATCTCTGCATCAGTCTTGGGAGACATAGACTTGGATAGGGACACGCCATGACACATTGGTAGATGTCCTCTCTTGGACTCATCCATCGAGAACCGCTTCACGATGGTATCAATGTATGTGGACTGGGTGAGACCAAGCAATCTTTTTGATCTATCTCTATAGATCTGTATTCCCAATACAAAAGATGCTTCACCCAAGTCCTGCATTGAGAACTTACTTGCTAACCATATCTTTGTTGATTGCAACATTCCTACATCATTCCCAATGAGTAGAATGTCATCAACATAAAGAACAAGGAATGTCACAGCACTCCCACTGACCTTCTTATACACACAGGGTTCCTCAGGATTCTTAGTAAAACCAAACTCTTTGATTGTACTATCGAATCTGAGGTTCCAGCTCCTCGATGCCTGCTTAAGACCATAAATAGATCTTTGAAGTTTGCATACCATATGCTCACTTCCGATAGATGTAAACCCTTCAGGTTGAGACATGTAAATCTCTTCCTTAATATCCCCATTAAGGAAGGCTGTCTTACATCCATCTGCCATATCTCATAGTCATACCATGCAGCTATGGCTAGCAAATCCTAATGGACTTGAACATCGCAACTGGAGAAAAGGTTTCCTCATAGTCAACACCTTGCCTTTGAGTATACCCTTTTGCTACCAATCGCGCCTTGAAGGTCAATACCTTCCCATCCGCCCCAAGTTTCCTCTTGTAAATCCATTTACACCCTATGGGAACAATTCCCTCAGGTGGATCCACGAGATTCCACACTTGGTTCGAATGCATGGAATTCATCTCAGATTCCATTGCTTCAAGCCATTTGGATGAATCGGCATCATAACGCTTCCTTGAAGGTCCTTGGATCACATCCAAGATTAGGCTCATCATGGCCCTCTTCAAGAAGCAGACCATACCTCACAGGTGGTCTCGAGACTCTCTCGGTTCTTCTAGGAGCTTGTATCTCCTCACTTGGCTTCTCGGGTGTGGGTTCTACAACTGTGGGTGTCTCTCGAACCTCTTCGAGTTCTATCATCTCGCCTTTTCTATCCAATAGAAATTCCTTTTCCAAAAAGGTTGCGTTCCTAGAAACAAACACCTTTGTTTCTTGGGGATGATAGAATAATATCCAATGAATTCTTGGATATCCCACAAAGTAGCATAAAATGGATCGACTATCCAATTTATCTCCCACTGTCTGCTTCACATAAGCAGGACACCCCCATATTCTAGATAAGAATACTTGGGAGGCTTACCCATCCATATCTCATATGGAGTCTTGTCAACTGCCTTTGTATGGACATTGTTCAACAACAGTGCCGCTGTTTCAAGCGCATATCCCCAAAAGGATGGCGGCAACTCCGTGAACCCCATCATAGACCGAACCATGTCCATCAAAGTCCGGTTACGACGCTCCGAAACACCATTCAACTGTGGTGTAGCGGGCGGAGTCCACTGCGAGAGAATCCCATTCTCTCTAAGATACTCTTGGAACTCGGCACTCAAGTACTCACCACCTCGATCCGATCGAAGTGTCTTGATGCTTCGTCCCAATTGCTTCTCTACTTCACTTCTGAATTCTTTGAACCTTTCAAAGGCTTCAGACTTGTATTTCATCAAATACACATACCCATACCTCGAATGGTCATCGGTAAAGGTGATGAAGTAGGCATGTCCATGCTTAGTGGTGATGCTAAGCGGACCGCACACATCGGTATGGATCAAATCCAATAACCCTTTGGCTCGCTCCGCATGGCCCTTAAAGGGAATTTTGGTCATCTTTCCTTTCAGACAGGATTCACAAGTCGTGAGAGCATTAATATCGACATATCAAACATGCCAACTCCCACTAGCTTGTTCATCCTTCTTAGGGATATGACCTAATCGAGCATGCCATAATTGTGCCGAATTAAGAGTATCTTGTTTGCGCTTATTTGTTGTTGTTATCGTTTGGACATTGTTAAGTGGAATATCTTTTAATTTTAAGGTGTAGAGATTGTTTTCAAGTTCACCGGTACCAACTAAACATTCATTCTTGTAAATATTGCAAACACCTTTGCCAAATAAACAAGAATCCATCAATATCAAGCATAGGAATGGAAATAATGTTTTTAACAAGTCTGGTACAAATAAAACATCTCTTAAAACAAATTAAAATCATTGTTCAAAATAAATAAACATCTCCTATGCCTTGGCAGCAACCCTTGCTCCATTGCCCATCCTCAAGAAGGTCTCACCCTCTCGGAGCCTCCTACTTCTTCCCATCACCTGCAAATCATTACAGAGATGTGAGCCACAGCCGGTATCCAATACCCAAGAAGTAGAGTTAATCGAGATATTTACTTCAATAGAACATACCTTTGCAGAACCCTTCTGCGCAAGATATTCCCTGCAGTTACGCCTCCAATGTCCAGGCTTCTTGCAGTGGTGACAGATGTCAACAGTCTTTTCAGCCTTGGCTGGCGCGGCTGCCACTACGGGACTCGGAGTCTGCCTCTTCAAGGGCTCGCTCTTCTTGGTACGCTGGAAAGAACGCTTCTTTCCCTTCCCAGGTGGACCGGTCTTCGTGCCAGATGAAGAGCCCACATAAAGAACCGCTTCTCCTCTTGATGTGGACTCAAAGGTCACAAGCATGTTCACCAACTCTTCAAGGCTGGGCTCGAGCTTGTTCATATTGAAGTTCACGACAAAAGGATCGAAAGAGCTAGGCAGTGACAACAGCACATCCGTGGTCAACTCCGATGGCAAGATCAAATCCATGCCTACGAGCTTGTCCACGAGCCCAATCAACTTTAGGCCATGCTCATGGACCGAAGTCCCATCTCGCATGCGTAAAGTGATGAGCTCCTTCTGTGGCATGCCTCAAAGGCCGAGTCTGCTCACCGAAGAGCTCCTTGAGGTGCATATGAATGTCAGCAGCATTCTTAGCATCCTCGAATCGCCTTTGCAGCTCATCGTTCATCGAAGCCTGCATATAACACTTCGCCTTCAAGTCATGGTCGCACCAATCCTTGTAGGTCTGCAATTCCTCAGGAGTGCAGCCTATAGGAGCCTCAGCAGGGGGCGCCTCAGTAGTGTATATGCGATCTTCTCCGAGTTTAGGACAATCTTTAAATTTCTTAGCCAAGTGATATAGTTTGGTCCGGTTAGAATGTGTTTTTCGAGAATGACCGAAAACGGGTTGCGAATTGATGACATGTCAAAGATTGTACTGAAAAGTAAAACAGATAAATGTTAATGACTATTTTAAAATATTTAATAAGATATAAAGTTTGGACTTTTACTTTATAAATAATCGCTCCCACTGTTTTGACATTTTCACTACCCTCTAGTGAAAACGGGAAACACTTTCCTCAGAGGTACGTAAGGTCCAATTAGCGAATTGTGATCCCGAATAATATCGGCCATCACAATTCCTAAAAGGTAGTTTCCAATTGCATCGCCATGCAACCCTCTACGTATACTTTTGTCTCACGTTTGATTAGGACCCAATAATATGACGTCGTTCATCTTTACGTGTCAAGCCTAACCCATCGATATTGAACCTTAATGGACGGTCGCCATGAGTTCCCTCAATAATATGAGCCGAAATCATGGGAGTTCCACGTAGTTCACATCACCATGTCAATGGATGTCACAGCTTTCCGGCACCCAGGCCCCCAATAATATGAGCCGAGCCCCGAGTACGGGTAGCGTTCATCATGCATCCATTGTCGATGGAAGACAAGGAAATTATAAACAAATTTATAATTCCCCTTTTCGGACTTGATATTAATTTTGAATCTTATTCAAAATGAGGGTTTTTAATTTTGAAAGGTCTCATCATTAATTTTATTTTAAAAGCTCGCCATGTTTGATCGTATGTTTGCCGGATTCATGCAACTTTGTTATTATAATAATAATAACGCACATACTCATTATTTATAACATATCATGCATATATTATAAATAGAAAACAGTACAAGGATGATCAATTGCCCCAAAACTAATGGCCCGTGTGAGCCAAACACGGGCCTAGGTCCAATCCTAGGGTAAATGCAGGGATGCAATGCAACTAAATTATTACATTAGCATCCAATATTACATGTCTTCGATCTTCATAATCACCAAGGCCACCATCTTCCAATCTTGATCTTCCCTATTCTAATATTTACAATTAAATATCCATGGCACATAGGGATACATCTCATGGGGGGGAACGGGCCATAAACCAAGCCCACTTTATAAATTGATAATTATTACAATCATACAACACAAATATCCTAGCATACACCTAGCAAATTGGGCTTGGGCTTTTGATCATCCTTCATGCATAATATCACATATCATACACCATCAATTAATTATCACTATAATTGATCCAATATTATATATCTTGATCCAATCACTAACCGCCACAATTATAAATTAAATTAACAAAGTATACAAACACCTTTGTCTACTTTCAAATTAATTTATTTATAATCGAATTTCTTGTAAATCACAATTTACTATAAATAATTAAAGTCCACTTCAATTATTTATTTTATGAGAAAATATGTGCAACAATTGTAAATTTAAACTTAAGGGCCCAAAACATTTTTCACCAAAAATATTTGGCCCATTTAAATTTCACAAATTATGTTGGCCATCCAATGGCCCAACATCTCAAGGCCCATGACACTAAGATTGTCCAAAACACTTTTGGAAACCCTAGCCGTCATCGCCGTCGCCGGAGCTCCGTCGCCGGATTCCGGCAACAAAAAAAATTTTTTTTTTTATTTAAAAACTGGATTTTCGGGCAGCCCCTCGGGCTGCCCTTGCTGCCCGAAATTTCGGGCAGCGGGCAGCCCTCGGCTGCCCGAAAAATATTTTTTTTTTTTTTGTTTTTTCAAAATTTCGGCCTTGATTTTCTTGCACAAAAATCTCAAACGGTTAGAAATCGATCTCAACATAATATTATGCAAATATTACACAAAAACCGTAACCTTAGCTCGGATACCACTTGAAAGCGGACCGGTTACGGAGGCCGGAAACGCAACGGAAGCGAAAAAAAAATTTTTGAGCAAATTTCGGCCCCCTATTTTTGTGCAATATTTACAAAAAACAAAACATGCATAGGATGTTTAGGATTTACCTATCAACTTCAGAGTTGATGATGGCTCCAACTTAGTTGTACAACTAAGCTCTTCTTGGAAGATAATCTACAAGCTCCACCCCTCCTCCAAGAATTAGGCCCACCACTTAGCTTGTAAACCCCTCAAGTTTTGCACTAGAAAATTGAAGATTTTCAAAGAGAAGATTTTTCTCCAAAAATGAAGAACAAAGAAGAAAAATTGAGAGAAATCCTTGAATTTCGGCCAAGTGAGAGGGAAGAGTGAGGGTGATCTAGTCTTGGGTGTGAAAAGTTGGAAAAGTTGCATGCCTTTGCAATTTTTAATAAAAAATATCCACCTTCACCTCCCAAGCATGCAAACCCTAGCATGTCTCACATATATTATATGGTTTTTAACACATTAAAAACCATAGACTAAATTTTAATTATCTCAAACATTTGAGATTAATTAAATATACTTGATTTACTCAAGTCCCACTAGTTAAATAATTATTTAATTGAGCTCTACAAGACTCAATATTATTTAATTAATTCAACACTTGAATTAATTTAATTATTTAGACTCTACTAGGTCCACTAGTGTTTAATTAATTCAACACTTGAATTAATTTAATTTAGTCCACAATAATGTTTATGAAAATCACAATTTTCAACTACATTATTTACTTGGCCAAATTTTAATCTTAGGAACACTTCCATAAATTAAAATTTATATTTCTCTCAGAAGTCATACTTCTATTTTCTTTACGCTTATAAACACATTTATAAGCCGTTCAACACATTGAACTATTTTACTTCTCTCGGGATTTACAAGCAAGTACTTGTGTGGCCCTCAATGGTTCATTGATACAACTAGCCGTGGGTTCACATCTCATGTGATTCGGACTAAACATGTCCTTATTCGAGCATACCCCAATTGCTCCATTCTTACTTATCAACTCCTTGATAGTAAGAACGTCAGAACTCAAGTCTGATAGTACCCAACCAATCACGTTAAACGCCTAGCAGCATCGCTTACGTGATTCCCTAGGTATCACATGATAGTGCCTGCAAGAACCATTCAATTATGGTTAGCGTACAGTACGGTCCCTTCAACTCATATATCCCGACCGATTCGACAACTATTGGTTATCGAGAGTTGTCAATGAATCGATACTATGTGTCATGTCGTGGTTGCATCGATGGTGTAATCTATGAAACCCCTTTCATAATTACCACCATACTCTGATCAGAGATTTCAACCCACACATACATGAAAAACACATAGGATATCCATACCCGTAGGTAAGCGGTGAATCCCCGACTACAATGCATCGACTCCTATATGTTTCGCCGTAACACCCAACCTTGCCACCTAATGACCCCATAAGAGTCGGTAAACAAGTCAAAGTGAAACGCTAGCACATAGAGTCTCAATGTTGTCCCGGGTCATAAGGACTAATGGTGTACAACCATAAACTAGGACTTTCCACTCGATAAGTGAGAACCACTTGGAAAGTCCTTTATAGAGGGTTGTTCAGTGCACTCTACAGGAGCACCTATCTGCATGCTCGGACATCACAATGTCCCCTACCAATGAAACATGGTACTCACATCGCAGATACTAGTCTCTAACTCGAGCGGCCTTTATCCTTCTTAGTGGCGGCTGAATCGACTAGGAACGGTTTAGAATATACAGTATTCCAAATATGAGTTTCATGATACTCATCATATGAGCATCTCATATTCTTTCTACTATTTGTATATTCAAGGACTTTATCTATGCAACTAGCATGGGTATAAAGATAAAGATGCGCCAAATTAATAAATTCAAATATTATTAAAATAAAGATCGTTTATACAAAGAGTTTCATCGTGAACAGTCGGCCAACACTTGGCTCGACGTGCACCTACTCTAACAAGGCGACCCCAAAATAAAGTCCATAGAAATGTCAATCCAAGTTCTTTTTAAGAATAGCACGCAAAAGTGTTCCCAAAGTTTTATTGACAACTTCAGTTTGTCCATCCGTTTGAGGATGACAAGTAGTAGAAAACAACAATTTGTGCCAAGTTTAGCCCATAAAGTCTTCCAAAAGTAACTCAAGAATTTAACATCGCGACCAGAAACAATAGTCCTAGGCATGCCATGCAACCTAACGACTTCTCTAAAGAACAAATCCGCAATGTTTGAAGCATCATCGGTTTTATTACAAGCTATAAAATGTGCCATCTTAGAGAATCTATCCACAACAACAAAAATAGAATCCCTCCCCTTCTTAGTCCTAGGCAACCCCAAAATAAAGTCCATAGAAATGTCAATCCAAGTTCTTTTTAAGAATAGCACGCAAAAGTGTTCCCAAAGTTCTATTGACAACTTCAGTTTGTCCATCCGTTTGAGGATGACAAGTAGTAGAAAACAACAATTTTGTGCCAAGTTTAGCCCATAAAGTCTTCCAAAAGTAACTCAACAATTTAACATCGCGACCAGAAATAGTCCTAGGCATGCCATGCAACCTAACGACTTCTCTAAAGAACAAATCCGCAATGTTTGAAGCATCATCGGTTTTATGACAAGCTATAAAATGTGCCATCTTAGAGAATCTATCACAACAACAAAAATAGAATCCCTCCCCTTCTTAGTCCTAGGCAACCCCAAAATAAAGTCCATAGAAATGTCAATCCAAGTTCTTTTTAAGAATAGCACGCAAAAGTGTTCCCAAAGTTCTATTGACAACTTCAGTTTGTCCATCCGTTTGAGGATGACAAGTAGTAGAAAACATTAATTTTGTGCCAAGTTTAGCCCATAAAGTCTTCCAAAAGTAACTCAAGAATTTAATATTGCGATCAGAAACAATAGTCCCAGGCATGCCATGCAACCTAACGACTTCTCTAAAGAACAAATCCGCAATGTTTGAAGCATCAACGGTTTTATGACAAGCTATAAAATGTGCCATCTTAGAGAATCTATCCACAACAACAAAAATAAATCCCTCCCCTTCTTAGTCCTAGGCAACCCCAAAATAAAGTCCATAGAAATGTCAATCCAAGTTCTTTTTAAGAATAGCACGCAAAAGTGTTCCCAAAGTTCTATTGACAACTTCAGTTTGTCCATCCGTTTGAGGATGACAAGTAGTAGAAAACAACAATTTTGTGCCAAGTTTAGCCCATAAAGTATTCCAAAAGTAACTCAAAATTTAACATCGCGACCAGAAACAATAGTCCTAGGCATGCCATGCAACCTAACGACTTCTCTAAAGAACAAATCCGCAATGTTTGAAGCATCATCGGTTTTATGACAAGCTATAAAATGTGCCATCTTAGAGAATCTATCCACAACAACAAAAATAGAATCCCTCCCCTTCTTAGTCCTAGGCAACCCAAAATAAAGTCCATAGAAATGTCAATCCAAGTTCTTTTTAAGAATAGCACGCAAAAGTGTTCCCAAAGTTCTATTGACAACTTCAGTTTGTCCATCCGTTTGAGGATGACAAGTAGTAGAAAACAACAATTTTGTGCCAAGTTTAGCCCATAAAGTCTTCCAAAAGTTACTCAAAATTTAACATCGCGACCAGAAACAATAGTCCTAGGCATGCCATGCAACCTAACGACTTCTCTAAAGAACAAATCCGCAATGTTTGAAGCATCGTTGGTTTTATGACAAGCTATAAAATGTGCCATCTTAGAGAATCTATCCACAACAAAAAATAGAATCCCTCCCCTTCTTAGTCCTAGGCAACCCCAAAATAAAGTCCATAGAAATGTCAATCCAAGTTCTTTTTAAGAATAGCACGCAAAAGTGTTCCCAAAGTTCTATTGACAACTTCAGTTTGTCCATCCGTTTGAGGATGTCAAGTAGTAGAAAACAACAATTTTGTGCCAAGTTTAGCCCATAAAGTATTCCAAAAGTAACTCAAGAATTTAACATCGCGACCAGAAACAATAGTCCTAGGCATGCCATGCAACCTAACGACTTCTTAAAGAACAAATCCGCAATGTTTGAAGCATCATCGGTTTTATGACAAGCTATAAAATGTGCCATCTTAGAGAATCTATCCACAACAACAAAATAGAATCCCTCCCCTTCTTAGTCCTAGGCAACCCCAAAATAAAGTCCATAGAAATGTCAATCCAAGTTCTTTTTAAAATAGCACGCAAAGTGTTCCCAAAGTTCTATTGACAACTTCAGTTTGTCCATCCGTTTGAGGATGACAAGTAGTAGAAAACAACAATTTTGTGCCAAGTTTAGCCCATAAAGTCTTCCAAAAGTAACTCAAGAATTTAACATCGCGACCAGAAACAATAGTCCTAGGCATGCCATGCAACCTAACGACTTCTCTAAAGAACAAATCCGCAATGTTTGAAGCATCATCGGTTTTATGACAAGCTATAAAATGTGCCATCTTAGAGAATCTATCCACAACAACAAAAATAGAATCCCTCCCTTCTTAGTCCTAGGCAACCCCAAAATAAAGTCCATAGAAATGTCAATCCAAGTTCTTTTTAAGAATAGCACGCAAAAGTGTTCCCAAAGTTCTATTGACAACTTCAGTTTGTCCATCCGTTTGAGGATGACAAGTAGTAGAAAACAACAATTTTGTGCCAAGTTTAGCCCATAAAGTCTTCCAAAAGTAACTCAAGAATTTAACATCGCGACCAGAAACAATAGTCCTAGGCATGCCATGCAACCTAACGACTTCTCTAAAGAACAAATCCGCAATGTTTGAAGCATCATCGGTTTTATGACAAGCTATAAAATGTGCCATCTTAGAGAATCTATCCACAACACAAAAATAGAATCCTCCCCTTCTTAGTCCTAGGCAACCCCAAAATAAAGTCCATAGAAATGTCAATCCAAGTTCTTTTTAAGAATAGCACGCAAAAGTGTTCCCAAAGTTCTATTGACAACTTCAG
Organism: Primulina eburnea; assembly: GCF_022965805.1. Classification (NCBI taxonomy): domain Eukaryota; kingdom Viridiplantae; phylum Streptophyta; class Magnoliopsida; order Lamiales; family Gesneriaceae; genus Primulina; species Primulina eburnea. The sequence goes on from NW_027331590.1 coordinate 12,205, forward strand.
TTTGTCCATCCGTTTTAGGATGACAAGTAGTAGAAAACAACAATTTTGTGCCAAGTTTAGCCCATAAAGTCTTCCAAAAGTAACTCAAGAATTTAACATCGCGACCAGAAACAATAGTCCTAGGCATGCCATGCAACCTAACGACTTCTCTAAAGAACAAATCCGCAATGTTTGAAGCATCATCGGTTTTACAAGCTATAAAATGTGCCATCTTAGAGAATCTATCCACAACAACAAAAAGAATCCCTCCCTTCTTAGTCCTAGGCACCCAAATAAAGTCCATAGAAATGTCAATCCAAGTTCTTTTTAAGAATAGCACGCAAAAGTGTTCCCAAAGTTTTATTGACAACTTCAGTTTGTCCATCCGTTTGAGGATGACAAGTAGTAGAAAACAATTTTGTGCCAAGTTTAGCCCATAAAGTCTTCCAAAAGTAACTCAGAATTTAACATGCGACCAGAAACAATAGTCCTAGGCATGCCATGCAACCTACGACTTCTCTAAAGAACAAATCCGCAATGTTTGAAGCATCATCGGTTTTATGACAAGCTATAAAATGTGCCATCTTAGAGAATCTATCCACAACAACAAAAATAGAATCCCTCCCCTTCTTAGTCCTAGGCAACCCCAAAATAAAGTCCATAGAAAATGTCAATCCAAGTTCTTTTTAAGAATAGCACGCAAAAGTGTTCCCAAAGTTCTATTGACAACTTCAGTTTGTCCATCCGTTTGAGGATGACAAGTAGTAGAAAACAACAATTTTGTGCCAAGTTTAGCCCATAAAGTCTTCCAAAGTAACTAAAGAATTTAACATCGCGACCAGAACAATAGTC
>NW_027331591.1:0-16284 GCF_022965805.1 Primulina eburnea
ATCTTCCAATCTTGATCTCCACTATACTAATATTTACAAATAAATATCCATGGCAATAGGGATACATCTCATGGGGTGGGAACGGGCCATAAACCAAGCCCACTTTAAATTGATAATTATTACAATCATTCAACACAAATATCCTAGCATACACCTAGCAAATTGGGCTTGGGCTTTTGATCATCCTTCATGCATAATATCACATATCATACACCATCAATTAATTATCACAATAATTAATTGATCCAATATTATATATCTTGATCCAATCACTAACCGCCACGATTATAAACTAAATTAACAAAGTATACAAACACCTTTGTCTACTTTCAAATTAATTTATTTATAACCGAATTTCTTGTAAATCACATTTACTATAAATAATTAAAGTCCAACTTCAATTATTTATTTATGAGAAAATTTGCAACTTTTGTAATTTTAAACTTAAGGGCCCAAAAACTTATTTTTCACCAAAAACATTTTGGCCCATTTAAAATTCACAAACATGTTAGCCATCCAATGGCCCAACAACTCAAGGCCCATGACACTTTGATATTCCAAAACACTTTTGGAAACCCTAGCCGTCATCGCCGTCGCCGGAGCTCCGTCGCCGGATTCCGGCCAACACAAAAATTTTTTTTTTTATTTAAAAATGTTGGGCTGCCCAGCTGCCCGTTCGGGCAGCCCCTCGGGCACCCGCGCTGCCCGAAATGGGCAGCAACTTGCTGCCCAAAAACCCCCAAAGGCCTTGAATTTGCAAAAATTTTCTCATGCGGTTAGAAATCGATCTCAAATAATACTTGTATGCTACACAAAATCGTAACCATAGCTCTGATACCACTTGAAAGGGATCGGTTACGGTGACCGGAAGCGCAACGGAAGTTTAAAAAATTAATTTTGAGCAAAAATTTCGGCCACCCATGTTGTGCAACAAACAATAAACACAAAATGACATTCATAGGGTTAGAAAATATACCTATCAATCTCAAAGATTGATGTTGGCTCCAACTTTGTTGTCAAACAACAAAGCTCTTGAAGGAAAATCTACAAGCCTCCAATCCTTCTTCCTTCAAATTAGGCCCACCACCAACTAGGTAGATCCCCTCTATTTGCACTAGAAAAATTGAGGATTTTTCAAAGAGAAGTGTTTTTTCTCAACAATTGAAGAACAAAAGAGAAAAATTGGAGAGAATTTAGGGAGAGTTTCGGCCATCTGCTTGGAGGAGGAGAGAATGAGTTAATCATGTCTTGGTGTTGCAAAAAGCAAAGTGAAAAAGTTGCATGCCATGCAATTTTTATTCAAAAGTAATCTCCAACCTTCACCTCCCATGCATGCATATATAGTTTTTAATCAAATTAAAAACTGGACTAAATTTAATTATCTCAAACATTTGAGACTAATTAAACATTACTTGAATTTACCCAAGTCCCACTAGTTAAATAATTATTTAATTGAGCTCTACAAGACTCAATATATTTAATTAATCAACACTTGAATTAATTTAATTATTTGGACTCTACTAGGTCCACTAGTGTTTAATTAATTCAACACTTGAATTAATTTAATTTAGTCCAATAATGTTTATGAAAATCACAATTTTCAAATACATTATTCTTCTTGGCCAAATTTTAATTTAGGAACACTTCCATAAATCAAAATTTACATTTCTCTCATAGAAGTCATACTTCTATTTTTCTTTACACTTATAAACTCATTTATAAGTTTCAACACATTGAACTATTTTCTCCTTTAGAAGTCATCTATAAACATGTGGGTTCACTGATACAACGAGCTGTGGGTTCACATCTCTATGTGATTCGGACTAAACATGTCTTATATGAGCATACCCCAATTGCTCCATTCTTACTTATCAACTCCTTGATAACAAGAACGTCAGAACTCAAGTCTGATAGTACCCAACCAATCATGTTAACGCCTAGCAGCATCGCTTACATGATTCCCTAGGTATCAAATGATAGTGCCTGCAAGAACCATTCAATTATGGTTAGCGTACAGTACGGTCCCTTCAACTCATATCCCGATCGATTCGACAACCATTGGTTTATCGAGAGTGTCATGAATCGATACTATGTCATGTCGTAGTTGCATCAATGGTGTAATCTATGAAACCCCTTTCATATTACCACCATAATCTGCCAGAGATTTCAACCTACATACACATGAGAACACATAGGATATATACCCCGAAGGTAAGCGGTGAATCCCGACTACAATGCATCGACTCCTATGTGTTTCGACAGAACACCCAACCTTGCCACCTGATGACCCATCAGAGTCGGTAAACAAGTCAAAGTGTAATTCTAGCACATAGAGTCTCAATGTTGTCCCGGGTCATAGGACTAATTCTGTACAGCCATAAACCAGGACATTTCCACTCGATAAGTGAGAACCACTTGGAAAGTTCCTTTTATGGAGGGTTGTTCAGTGCACTCTACAGGAGCACCTATGCATGCTCGGACATCACAATGTCCCCTACCAATGAAACATGTACTCACATCGCAGATACTAGTCTCTAACTCGAGCGGCCTATATCCTTCTGTAGCTGGCGGCTGAATCGACTAGAACCGTTTAGAATATACAACACTTCTAATATGAGTTTCATGATACTCATCATATGAGCATCTCATATTCTTTCACTATTTGTATATTCAAGGCTTATCTATCAACTAGCATGGGTATACAGATAAAGATGTGCCATAATATAATTTCAAATATTATTAAAATAAAGATTGCTTATACATAGAGTTTCATGGTGAACACTCGGCCAACACTTGGCTCGACGGGCACCTACTCTAACAAGCCTCTTGAGCTGCTTGATCAGTTGAGTGATCAACTGATTCAGAAATAGGTCCATCTGTTTGAGATTCTTGAACCACCGAATGAATGATTCATCATTATTTGCGAGTGTCAAGTCAGCTTCTGAATATATATAATGATCAGCAGCAAAGATTGAGGCACATCCTGGACTGCTCTTCAGTGTAATCGCAGCATGTACCGGGATGGCTCTTTAGCTGAGATGGCGATTCATCTTCTAAAGTGCATTCATGATTGATTTGTTCTGATCCATTTCCAAAATTTTATCTGAGATTTTCAGCAATAAGATCATTGTCCACTGAGTGAGCACAGTTCGGTCATTGTAAGCAGTTGGACGTGTGGATGCATTTGCTTTTTAGCTTCTCAATCAGTTGGCCCAACTTCTTGGCTCTGATTGATCAAAGAATAGCTCTTTCTCCCCAATGCCTGAACTATTGTAGCAGCCTTGACCATTCTGAGAACAGTTGCCTCCAGTTTGATGAATTACTCAGCTTTGACTTCTGTTTCAACTGTTTGACAAAGTGTGCATTTTGAAACCTCGTCCACGCATCATAAACCTTCAGTTTTACTCAGCAAATGCATTGAAATGTTCCCATATGAGGTCAATATGAGTCTGAATGGAATTTGATGTCCTGGGCTCTTCGATCAACTTGCCCTTTCCTTTCTCATCAGAAGAATATGTGGAATGTTCAGTCCTGAGTTGAGTAGTGTCCACTCATTCCTGAATTATGATTCCTTTTGGACGAGCAGAGGAGAACTGTAGGTCTTTGATTTGGATCAACAGGAGCTGAAGCTTTTGCTGATTCCTTCTTCTTATCAGCTGGAATAGCTTTCAAAGTAATAACCTGAATAGGCTGTGAGCATTTGATGGCTTCAATCTCTCAGCTGGGATAGATGCCAACTTAGCCACTGGCTTTATCTTCTGAGTCCTTCGATTCTTTGTAATTAACTGAAAGGGTGTTTCCTCAGAATATGATCCACTAACGATCAATTTTTCCTTGGTAGTCTTCAGTGTGCCAGAGTCTTGGCCTTTTTAACTGAATTGGGAGCAGCCTGCTGAGTCTCAATCTCCTTCTTGATCTTCACAAACTGATCAGGAGAGATTTCCAGTTAGTTTTTGGTGGCTGAACATTCTTGGCATTGAAGACTTTTGATTTTGATGATCTCTCAGAATCATAAGCACTAGTCTTTGACTTTCATCAAGCAACTCAGCTGAACGGCAAATCCTTTGGATTGCTTGGTGGACTGAAACATGTTCTTCAAGATATGAAATAAGGTGCTTCCAGTTAAGTTTTTGACCAGCGATTAAAACAGTGATGGCTTGAAGTTTCTCCAAGGTAAGAGCAGCGATAATCCTGCCTTCGCAATAACCCCTTGGCTGTTATATCAGCCAGTAACCGAACTTCTACTTCATCCTTCTTTGGATCGGAAACCTTGATTTTCCGTCCATCAGCAGAAAGGAGAGTTTGCATCTCTTCGACATCAGATGCTTGATTCAGCAAGGTGTGCCAGCCCATCAGAAGGCAACAAGAACAATTCTCCAAAAAATCTTCAGAGATGGCAACACTGACCATTGACATGGAGATGATGCTTCCATTAGAATTTATACTCCCATTAGAGTAGAAGTCAAGAAGTTCCTTTGCGAAATGTCCCAAAATGTACTCAGCACAGCTGATTCGAGCGTCTTCAGAAAAATATTTTTGACATCGGATTCTCCGACTGATAGAACTGATCCAAGTTGATGGCCATAGAATTCAACATGTGAGCGAGAATCTGATTTTCCATTAGTACTGAATGATTTCCTGCAAAATAAAGCTTGAATTTTCTTTTGCTCTGAGAATTTTATGTACATAAGGAAGAAGAAATGAAAGAAGCGAGTAAAGTACTGATGTACGTGAGTGTTCGAATTATTGGACGCATGTCAGTTCAGGAAATTTTTAATAAAGGACGTGTGTTCGTGTGGTAAAATCATGTGTTGAAAATACATGGATTAAAAGGGTCCATCCACGTTTTAACCTATCATTTGATGAAAGATATCATTTAATGCTTGATAATCAGTCACGTAACTAAATTTTGGAATAAAAAAAAATTTAATTTGTTAACTTATGTGAGACGATTAGTGAAATAATCAGCTGAACGATTAGATGTGAAGCTGGTGTCTTTTCAGTTGAAGATTACTAACTGCTGTCTTCTCAGTTAACATTTAAACCAATATTCCCCCTTAATAATGCATATAAATTACGGGAGTTTAACAAGACGAATTAAATAAAATCTTATGCGTTAGAAGGATAATCGTCTTCCGTAATGACTTTCTCCTTTCATCTTCTTTTACCCTGGGCTATAAATAAGAGTAGCTCAGTTTAGTCCAAACATAACAACAATAAATATTCAGCAGCTAGAATGGCAGGTGCAGGTAGCTCAAGACTCCAGTCATGGCTGAAGATTTTATGAGCTCGGCTCTGGAAAAACGAAAAGTTGAGTTGGAAGATGAAGTCTTCCATAAATCCTTCGCTACTGGGAGGAGCTGCAAGGACTCCAATTCTCCAGGAGTGTGGGATGGCTACCACTTTCAGACTGATTGCAAAAATGGAGAAATATCGGGAACGCTTGCACGTTGCTAACACGGTGGACATCTTCGACGAAGACAATGTCTACCAGCTGATTCTCTACAAGGAAAGGAGGATCCTAGAGCGTATAGCTGACTCTGATAGCTTCTTAAGACTTCCATCGGTGATTTTAACCGTTGGTTGAACAATGGAGGTCTTTTGTTGAGGAAAGTTGTACATGTAATTCGCAACAATTTCTTTAAATGAAATGAAATGATATTTTGGTTTATCTTTGCTTTATTTTCCTGCAATAGTTAATCTCATCAGTTGATAAGTAATTTATAAACGAACATAATAACTGACAAATGATTAACTGACATCAGTGAAATTGAAATGGATAAAAGAACAACTAAATGAATCAGTAACTGACAATAGAACTGATAGATGACACAAATTAATTAAAAACTGATATATAAACAGAAAAACTAATTATGAAAATCAATTAATCCAAGTATATGTGAAAGTGAGAAAACTTAGTCTCGGGAAATGGTTTGGTGAAGATATCAGCTGCTTGCTGCTCAGTCGAGACATATTCCAGTCGTATGTCCTTCTTCAAGGCATGATGTCCGATGAAGTGATGCCTGACATCTATATGCTTGGTCCTCGAGTGAAGAAAGGATTGTAGGTAATAGCATCGTGCTTGTATTGTCACCGAATATGGGCGATTCTTTATCTTTAGCGTCAACTCCATAATATCAGTTTTTGCTGAAGGCAGAGCAGTTGAGCACATCATCTTCCAGGAGCAAGGTATTCTGCTTCAGTTGTGGAAAGTTGCTATGGATGTTTGCTTCTGCTGAAACAAGAGATCAGCCTGTCTCCTAAAAACTGCATGATCCACTTGTACTTTTACGATCAAGCTTACATCCTGCATAATTTGCATCTGAATATCCAACTAAATTGAAAGCGGAGTCTTTAGAATACATAACCCAATATTTTTTGTGCCCTTAAGATATTTTAAATACACTTGGCAGCTGAAAAATGTGATGCTTAGGGTTTGCCTGAAATCTAGCACACATACAGACAACAAATAATATCAAGACGACTAGCAGTTATGTACAAACGAACCTATAAATCATTGTAAGTGTCGCCTCGACTAATATTCTCCCTTGATCAGTGTCCTAGTTTTACTGATGAGTTGATGGGAGTACTTGCATTGAACACGATTCCATGCCAAATTTCTTTCAGGAACTCCTTCGTGTATTTTGTTTGACTAATAAAAGTGCATGTCTCTAGTTGCTGCATTTTGTAGTCCAAGAAAGAATGTCATTTCACCATCATGCTCATTTCAAATTTCTCCTGCATCAACTTAGCAAATTTCTCGTATAATTGGGGTTAGTTGACCAAATATGACGTCATCAACAAATTTGACGAGTAAAATGTGATCATTCTGTGAAAATTTGAACAATGTCTTATCAACTGTTCCAACAGAAAAATCGTGATCAGTTAGAAATTTTGAAAGAGTTTCATACCAAGCTCTTGGAGCTTGTTTAAGACCATATAAGGCTTTGTTCAAATGGTAGACATGATCAGGAAAATGATGATTGACAAAACCTGGAGGTTGTTCAATGTAGACTTCCTCTTGCAACTGGCCATTCAGGAATTGCACTCTTTACATACATCTGGTAGACTTTGAATTCAGTTTTTAAATGATGCTGGACAAGTAATATTCTGATAGCTTCCAGTCTTGCAACTGGTGCATATGTTTCATCGAAATCAATCCTTCTTCTTTTGCCTATATCCTTGTGCTACCAGTCTCGCTTTGTTGCGCACAACTGACCATCTTCGTTCAGTTTATTCCTGTACACCCATTTTGTACCTATAACAGTTTTTGAAATTGGTATGGAACTAGGTTCCAGACATTTTATGGGTAAACTGATTCAGCTCCTCTTGCATTATATTTGTCCAGTTGGATCAGCAAGAGCTTCATCAGTTTTCTTCGGTTCCAATTGCGATACAAAAGCGAATGAATAAATAGATTGAGCATTTGATTCCTTGTTCATACCGGGTCAGATGGATACCTATCACCAATCTGGAGGATGTGAATTCTTCCATCTGAGTTCAGCGTTTTTTGCTTCTGTATAAGCAATTTCTTCAGTAGGCAATTGAATGTTTTTAGTTTAGTTGCTGCACATTGGTAATTGAATATTCTCAATAGGCTCCTCCAAAGATTATCAGGAACTACTTCATGTTCAACTGATTGATCCACAATTTCAGGTTCAAGTGTTTGAAGGATTTTTGATTGATATGATTTTCTTCTTCACGATCATCCTCCAAACTGATATCTGTAAATCGATCAACTAGCTCAACTGGATCAGTTGGCTAATCAGTTAGAACAGTTTAATAAAAAACAACATGTAAGACGCTTCAACATTTAATGTACTCTTGTAAAGACTTATATAAGCTGCTAACTGACGAATATCCTAAAAATATTCCCCTGCAGATTAACATCAAGGCTTTTAAATGATTTTTGCATTGTCAAGAAAAAACATCTGTGGCCGAATATTTTGAAGTAAGAAACCACACTTTTGTCCATGCCAGATCTCATAAGGTGTTTCAATGATATTATATAACCATCGATCTGTTCGAGTATAACACGAAGTGTTTACTGTCTCTGCCCAAAACTGTTGAGAAATACCAGAATCAACAAGTATTGTTTTAGCAGCTTCTTTAATGGTCCGATTCTCCTCTCAGCTACACCATTTTGCTGAGGAGTTCTAGCTGCTAATACTCATGCCTAATTCCAATCCATTCCAGCATTTCTAAAAAATTTGAAAGAATTTGATTGATGAATTCAATTCCTCGATCGGATCTTATTCTATCAATTCCAACTGATTTCTCATTTAAATTTGAAAGAATTTGATTGATGAATTCAATTTCTCGATCGGATCTTATTCTACAATTCCAATTGATTTTCTCATTTAATAGTCTTTTGAAAATCTTGATCAGTTGAGCAGCAGTTTGGTCTTTAGATTTGAGAAAAATAACCCAAGTAAATCATTAAAAATTATCTACAACCACCAAGGTAATTCATTCCTCCTAAGCTCATGACTGATATTGGACCAAATAGATCCATATGTAACAACTCTAAGCATCGGGAAGAAGATTTATCGCCCTTGTTTTTAAAAGAAGATTTAACTTGTTTACCAAACTGACACGCTGAGCAAATTTTATCTTTAGTAAAATCCATTTTGGGCAAACCAGTGACAAGATTGTGATAATCAGATGCAATAGATTTAAAGTTCAGGTGGTTTAATCTCTTATGCCACAACCAGTTTTTAGAAGATTTTGAAGCAATGAAACATACTGGTGCATAAGGTATTCATTCCAACTGACTTTGTAAGTGTGCCACACCGTTTGCCATTGTATGACCTGATCAGTTGCATCTTTGACTGAACAAGAATGTTTTTCAAACTGAACTGAGAATCCATTATCGCATAACTGACTAATACTAATCAGATTATACTTGAGATTCTCAACTAATAAAACATCATTAATGACAAAATTACCATGGATAAGCTTACCCTTACCCAGAGTTTTACCTTTGGAATTATCTTCGAAACTGATGTTTGGTCCAGTGTACTTGATCAGTTGAGATAACAGATTTGCATCTCCTGTCCTGTGTCGTGAGCATCCACTGTCCAAGTACAAGATTGATTCCTTGCTTGTACCTGTTACCTGCAATCACACAAAAAATATAATATTGGTACCCTTTTCTATTTGGGTCCAAAATTGATTATTCCTTTAGGAATCCAGACTGGATCAGTCTAACTGACTGTCCAGTTGCCATATTCCAGATGGTCTTTCTCGATTTGTGTGCGCTTGGTGTGTAGTGTGTAGATGAGACAACATGTGATTTGGCTTGTTTAACTAATTGTTCAGCCGATATCTTTCTGAACTGGCTTGTTGTTATAGTAATTGGAGTAGCTATTTGAATAATTCCTGTTGAATCTTTTTGACGACTGACTGCAAAGTCAGTTAAAACTTTTGGGCTATAACCAATACCATAACTTTTAGCCTTGTTCCTACTTTAGTAGGCTGTTCAACCAGTTTACTTGGCTCAGTTTGTTCTTTTACCACAACTGATTGACAAAGTGAATGTATTTCCCTTTATCCATATTCAGTTTTGGTCGAGTATCATTGGAAGGCATTTCATCTGGTTACTAAAACCCTAAACCATTTTATCAGTAAACTGATTTCTGTGAGTTCTGTATATCAGTTAATGCAGCAGATGATTTGTTCCAAGCCTAAATAAGCTCAGTTTGCTTTGAATTTTCAAGCATTACTTCTGAATCATTGATTGATTCCCGCTCTTTTCAGCATTGAGCTCAACAATTTCTCCGTTTGATTCAACACATCAAGTGATTCATCAGTTTTAGTTTTATTGTCTATGGATCATTTTTCTTTGCTCTGGCCTTTTCAAAAGAAAATGCAAGCTTGTGGTACTCACTAACCATGTCATGAAGAGTTGAAATGAGTTCTTCTTGTGAATCCAGTTGAGCTAAAGCCAAATACCTGTCAGTTCTGCCCATTTTGATTTACTCTCTTCAGCTAAGAGTACCTCATGCTTTTTCATGAAAGACTTCTTATCATCCTTGGGTCTCCTCTTGTGCTCATATGACTTTTTATTTCTTTCAGTCGAGCCTTGAATGTCCTTCTTCGGTTTGGGACAGTCAGAAATGAACTGACCGGGTTTGCCATAGTTGTAGCAAGCGTTTGATTCCTCTTTAGATTTTTTTCTCTATAATCTTCTGGAAGTTTCCTTGATTTTTCCTCATAAATCTTCCGAATGTTTTGTTGAACAATGACATATTATCATGCTTAGTTTATCAGCAACCTTTCGACTAAACTAGTTGGTTCTGTTCTAAAAGCAGCTAAGGCAGTTGTTGACTGCTGGAGTAGAGGGTTCTCCTTCTCGAGTTGCAGCTCAAACTCATAGGCCTTCAGATCAGCAAATAGGTCATGAAGCTCAACCTTGTTTAGATCCTTGGACTCCCTCATTGCCATAGTCTTAACGTCCCACTCCTTGGGAAGACATCTGATCACTTTTAATGCAACTTCTTTGTTGGTCTACACTTTCAAGTGCATTTAGTTCATTGATGATACAGCTGACTCTTTCACTCATGCATTGATTCTCCAGTTCTCATTTTGATATTATCAAACTTCTGAACATCAATAGAAAGTTATTCTCTTTGGTTTGTTCATTTCCTCCTACAAGATGGATCAGCTTCTCCCATATTTCTTTAGCTGCCTTACATATTTTGATCTTGCTGAAAGTTATTTTATCCAGAGTTTTGTACAGTAGATCTTTGCCACGATCCAGATTTGCTTTTCTTTTGTCCTCAGCAGTCCACCATCTCTTGGGCTTTTCAATTCTCTATAGGTGGCCCATTTGTGATTGCAACTGCTGTGTTGGCTTTCAGAATCTTCATTGGTCCGTCATTGATGACGTACCACATAGCATCGTCTGTGCAGCTAAGTGAGCCTGCATCCTGATTTCCAATCATCGAAGTTTCTTGTAAAACATGGGATCTTGTTGAAGGAAGACATGATGAATAGTTTGAGTAGAAAATTCTTAGACAAGATATAACCGCTCTGATACCACTCGAAAGGACTGTTAGTAGGTGTTAAGTTTTAGAAAGTGGGGGGGTTGAATAAACACTTACTGATATAAATTCTTTTCGAATAAAGGATTCAGTATAATGAAAAACTGACACTCGGTATCTTGTCAGTCGATAACAATCAGTTTAACTGAAAATATTTGCGGAAGTAAACTGACTGAAAGATAGAATAATTCAAAGTAACTGAAGTAAAAGGCACACGATATGTTTTACATGTTCGGAGAAAAGAAACTCCTACGTCACCCCTTCTATCACGAAGATTGATTTTCACTAAAAAACTTTGATCGAATATATACGTTGTACCGACCCACTTCAGTTGGGCTTAACACTGCCAACATAAACTCTAGTTCACAATAACTTTTACAGTGTGACTGAATATAACACAACTGAATAAATCTAACAAAGATTTCAAAGTGCTAACAAGCTCGTAAATGTAGCCTTCATTGCTACTGATAAATCTGATAAGAGCGAGCTTTTGATATCTGAATACGAGTTGTGAATTTAACAGAGTAACTGCAAGCTTGAATAGAATAGTAGTTCGCTTGTTTTCTCAGCCGCCTTCTTCACCTATTTATAGGCTTCCTTCTCAATGGTAATATTAAATAACATTTGAATCTTTATATCCGTTGATTGCCACGTCGATATTATCTGACAATTGTACACTGAAATCTCTGAAATGCGGCGTTCCACTACTAGTTGCAGTCTGTTGTACTACTTGTCGGTTGTCGTTCTCAACTGATGACGGGTACAACTGAGAGATCAGCTAGGCGATAGATGGAAAGGAATACAACTGCTGATAGTTAGATGCGCATTCAGTTGCGTAATTCAGTTTTCTCGTGTTCAGTTATTTGCATAATCAGTTGGTTCGCAATTTGTCAAACGCCGAAACTTAGTTTTCAACAAAAAGCACGTCCGATATCTTCTTTTTCTCATTCTCACACTATAATACATGTTTTTGATTGATTATACATGATATGTTGTATATATAATGTTTTTTGTGAGTTTCGAATACACGTTCATGAAGAAAACCAATTTTATGCTTTGATTATCATGATTTTGGCACATATTGTAAGGGGCTGTCAGGATTGGTGGAGAAGAGGTTCAAACATGCCGAGATTAAGGTGCTTAGGTGTGAGAAATAGATCTTGAACGAGCCCTGGTTAGTGGCCGATCGGGTTTTGCTTCAAAGTTGATTTGGGTTTTTGTTCGTAAGGGGTGGCACCGCGGCGCTTCCCATTTACCACCTCAGTGCTTGAACTTCGTCTCTTGTAGCGCCACAACACATGTTCATGGCCAGCGCCGTTGCGCTTCTCAACCAGCGCCTAGGCGCTAGTCTAGGGTGGGTGTTTTAAACATTTTGGTGAGCATTGTACTTTTTTGGTGTTAGAATAGGTTATGTCGACGTGTCTGGAGTCATAGATGGTTTATATTGGATAATACGGGGTTTAGTTAGGAGTCTTCGGACTATGGTTACAGTTTGGTTAAGTTTCAGATTGGTTTGGGTTAAAACTGGGACTTCGGTCCAAGTTTTAAAACGAATTACAGAATTTAATGCATGAACTCGAGTTTACGTCTAAACAAGGATTAAGAATTTTAAGGCATTTTGATAAGTTTGGATGGATTCGGGTCTAAATTTTAAGGTCTAGGGGTAAAATAGTCAATTTCAGGTTCAAAATGATCATTTTGCACCCGAATCATGTTAGTAGTCTGGCACTACCCTGATAACATAAAAATGCATATTTAAAATGTTTATGTGAATTGATGAATACAAATTTATGATAAGGCTGAAAAATACGTTGCATGCTTGGTTGTAAGAAAATATATGTATACGCATGAATTTTACAAGTGATGAATACGATGACATGTTTTTTAAGGAGGTGACTTGGTTGTGATTAATACGAACACCAAGACGAACACGAACACGAGCATGTAAGGCCAAGGCTCAGTTGATGAGGTAGATTGTCGCTGATGTCCCTGCCGCCGGGTACCGTGTTATACGTAGATGGATCCATCGACCTAAAGCTGATACGAAAGTCACAACTAATAATCTGAATTCAATGATGAAAAATTAATACGTATATGATGACACGATATGACATGATTTGATATGAATATGTTATGCTTATGTTCATGCTTTTGAAGATCATAAAAGTTATTTTGTTTATATTAATATTCACTGTTGCATGATATGTATATGTACATGTTATAACAGTTCAGGTGTGTTGAGTCTTTAGACTCACTAGGTATGGCTGATGCAGGTGATCATGTGCATGAGGAGACTGGAGGGGCTGATAACTGAGTAGGATGAGCGGGGGTGCAGTTGAAACCCGATGACCTTCATTGCTTGCGCACATTATGATTGTCGAGTCATGAGTTTAGACAGTAATTTTAAATGTTTATGAATTTTAATACGCTGTTGATTTGAGAGTTTTTTTGGGAAACATGTTTGTGTTTTCTTTTGAAACAGTAGACTTTGAGTTGACTACACTTTTAAGAATTTTCAACTGCAGTTATTTGTTCAGGCTTTAGATGGTTTTTATTAAGTGTATGTTTCGAATTTTTTCCTTGGTTTTATGTGGTTATGGTTTCGACCATTATTTAAAAAAAAAATAGTAGTACTAAAGTAGTAGGCGTTACAATCTGAATAAGCTCAAGTTACACGATTTGTTTGCTGATCTGAAATCTTATGAGTTCGAGCTGAGAACAAGGAATGAGAAAGATCCATATGTTCCACAAGCAATAAAATCTCTTTTCGTAACCGAAGAGTCTTAAAAAAATCTGCATAACAATTGAGCAACGATGTCATGTCCCTGTTTGTCAAGAAGTTTGAGAAATTAATGAGGAAGAATCAGAATAATTTCGGAATTTGAATAAGAAAAACAATTACATAAAGGAATCAACCTCATCTAATCAAACCATTTTTTTTAACTATGGCAGAACATACCATGTAAGAATTAAAAGTATCGGAGTTTGAAAAATAAAGTATCTTAGTTTGCAGAACTGATCAGCTAAACTGAAACCATACAACTGAAGTTATTTGAACTGAAATAAACTTAGTTTTCTCTTTAAATAATTAAAATGTCACATTCGAAAAATAAACTGATAAGTAAAGTTTAATGTTCAAAATAGCACAACGGAAGTAATTATTGTTTGCAAAATAACAATTTAAAATAATTCAACAACATAAAACTGAGTTTGGAATAATAATAAATGCTGAAAATGAGATCCTCGGGTTCCTATTACTGCCGACCCAAGATGGCTAACTGGTCCCCGCCCTCGGTCCCGACCTCATCAGTACCTACAACAATCAAGTCTAGTGAGTCTAAAGACTCAGCATGCATATATCATAAGTAACAAGTAATAATAATAAAATTTCATGCAAGGTAAAAATATCATGAGTCTGGCGTGACGTAAAAATATCATATCATGAGTAATTATAATACGTGAATAACTGAACTGTAAATCGTAAGTGAATGTTGCTCAATAGAGCCCTGTCATGAAATAAAATGTCATAATTTTATGTTGAGAATATGTTCTACACAAATGGCCCCTGAACTAAATTGAATCGTCTGATCAGACTAAAGCACAGTATACTGGGTGGTAGAGATCTACCAATACATGAACATGAACCGGTCAGTGACCACCGGATGAAGTAATAATCCCATGATAAGCTGCTATCCCATGAAGTGAAGTGGCCACAAGCAATATCGCATATATCGCAAAATAAACTTTTATATTTTTGCGCGTAATATAATTAAATAACATATTAAATATCCTGTATTTTTTTACCAAATGGGTTGGATCGTTCCAGGCTCGCTGCGACCTAACTTTAAATGAAAATATATGAAAATGATTTAACTTGGCCACAACTTTGTAATTGAACCCAAAACGAGACAATTACGCCCAATGACTTAGTGTTTAATCATGACTCCGTGCCAACTCGAACCAACACCAAACCATAATTTAGTCATGTAAAATACACCTAAAATGATGAAGTAATGCTCCTAAATTTTCAGTACTCGAATTTTAAAGAATGGAGGCCAACCACTTGAAACGCTCTTTCGAGAGTCATTTTGGCACCTTGCACCGTAAATTCTCGTACGACCTCGAAACTTAACTGAATCACAAACGGCCAAAAACATGACCTTCCTAACTTGATGAGGTACCTTCCAGTCCAAGGCCATAGTCTAAAAGCAAACCAAGTACCCAAACGAGCCTCTGAACCAAAGCACCAACTTGCTGTCCAAAAATACAGCAGCAGCGCTTACGATTCCGTTTTTTATTTTCGAGACTATCGGCCATTGGGGCTTAAACCACCGACCAGAGTCTCTTACCAACATCATAAGGTGTGGCCTGAACCATGGCTAAGGGCCCTAGTCCAGCCACAATCCAAGCAACACCATGGACCATCCGAAACTCCCACCCGAGAGGCAAACCTGCGCGCGTGGGGAAATTGCTTCGTTTGCTATCATGGACCTTTCCAGTGGCAATTTGATTGGCCGTGGCATGATCTAGACATAGAGGGGTATGATATGAACCATTTCTAAGGGCTAAAAAGCCAACCATGATCCACACCAACACCATAAACTCAAAACTCACATGCGCGAAAAATGAAGGACATCGAAGGTGTTGTACTTGTTTTATTTGAAAACCGATGCAACCATGGACCAGGCCTTGAAAGGCCGACTTGGTCTTGTCTTAGACATAATGAGGAGATGTTCTAACCATGGCTATAGCCCTTAGGTTAGCCAAGTCAGAAACATCCTACTTGACAGCAAACAAGAAAAATAGAACACAAAGTGACACTAGGGTTGAGTTGCTGTCAATTCTGAATTTCAGCATGCATAGGGCTTGAACAAATGGACCAACATGATCCTAATACACCGAGCACATGTCTAGGGGACGCCTTGGGAGCATGGACACGAGCCAACCACCTGAAACACCAAAAACATAGAACCCGTGAAGGCACACATGAACCAGAAAAATCTGTACATAATTTTCGAAAATATCTCTCATGTATTTTGGTTTTTGCTTAATAAAGTCATGAGTATTATGTTTTAAAAATACTAATATGGCTTGATTAAAGAGTGAAGGAAAATATAGACATGCCTTGGTTGTTTTAAAAGAAAAACAAACACAACAACGACGCGGCGCGGAGGAGACGGAGTGTTTCGCTTTCTTACTTTTTCTTCTATTTTTCCTTAGCTACCTCCCGATTTTCTCT
>NW_027331592.1:0-196823 GCF_022965805.1 Primulina eburnea
GAAAAAATAAATAGCAGGTATATTTTCTCATTTAATGATTGAAAAATTGAAAAATCTTTGAACTCTCAAACACACATATTTTCTCACATATATAGCTTGTGTTCTTTGTCTTCAACCTGCTGACTTAAGCATCGGAGTGGCCATGCCGAACACCCCTCCGGCGTTCATTCACGAGTTCCTTTTGTGTTTGCATGTGTTATCGAAGTCATTATCTTCACTCAAATTCCTAAACACTAAATCATTTTCATTATCCGGTGGATCGTCCACTCATACCTAACCCGATTCACTCGAATATCATCATATATAATTCGACATTGGTATAATCAAATAAGACTAATGCAGTTTCTATAACATGCTAAACCAATATCGGATCAAAACAGTTTTCATAGCATCCCAAAGCTCTATAATATAGTAAAGATACATTTAAAAATTAATAAATGTTGATTTTATAAAAATAGAGTTTAGGCGGTGATATTCGATTAGCTTAGTTTAGATTGACGCGGTTGAGCATGGAGGCGCTTCGTAGTTTCCTTGCATCTAAAAATTCGACTTTAAAATTTTCTCAAACAATATGTAAGTATTTGATAAATTGATAAGAAAAAAGAAAATAAAATTCCACCTGATTATTTTCGATTTTTCATGAGTATACTTACTTTTTTTTACCCAAGTGATAATTTTAAAGCTTTGAAATAAATAAAACCTTTTCAAAATTGTTGCAAGTGCCTTAAAATTGAGGCAAAAACTTGTGTGAGACGGTCTCACGTGTTATATTTGTGGCTTAGTTTAGATTGACGCGGTTGAGCATGGAGGCGCTTCGTAGTTTCCTTGCATCTAAAAATTCGACTTTAAAATTTTCTCAAACAATATGTAAGTATTTAATAAATTGATAAGAAAAAAGAAATAAAATTCCACCTGATTATTTTCGATTTTTCATGAGTATACTTACTTTTTTTTACCCAAGTGATAATTTTAAAGCTTTGAAATAAATAACACCTTTTCAAAATTGTTGCAAGTGCCTTAAAATTGAGGCAAAAACTTGTGTGAGACGGTCTCACGTGTTATATTTGTCGACAGGCTCAATAAATGGAGCAGACAAGTTTGACAAAAGGAAAACGTGGTTGGCATTGTTTGACTCAAGAAGTTTCGCAGAATTGATGGAATACGCGTTTTTAACGCATGTTCACACGGTTAGGGGCTCTATAAATAGAGCTCCCTCCTTCATTTGGAAATCATCCCTTCATCCCTTCTTCGAGTTTTCTCTCATCTTATAAGCATTTGAGTGCTTAGTTCTATAATATTTGTGAGGTGTTTGTTCTCCTGTATTAAGAGAGTGTGTGTTCTCTTTGGAAACACAGTGAGTGAGTTGTACACCACAAAATATTATAGTGGAATTCTTTTCATCTTGCCCGTGGTTTTTACCCTAATAATTTTTAGGGGTTTTCCACGTAAATCTCGGTGTCCAGTTTATTCTTTATTTTCCGGTTTTACTATCTCAAATTCCGCACGTGGGACCAACAAGTGGTATCAGAGCCTTGGTTAAAAATTTCTTAAAATTTTGAGTATGTTCTGTGGTTGCAGCCTAGACTGATCTTCCACATCAGAAAAGATTTTTTGAGATTTTTTATTTAAGGCGGGATTATTTTGTCCGGTCTACTAAAATTGTTGTAGGCGTAATGGCGGGAAGGTACGAGATAACAAAGTTCAACGGAAGCAATTTTATGCTGTGGAAAATAAAGATACAAGCAGTTTTAAGAAAAGAGAACTGCTTGGCGGCCATTGGAGATAGACCGGTGGAGATTACAGATGATGGAAAGTGGAACGAGATGAATGATAATGCTGTTGCCAATTTACACTTGGCTATAGCTGACGAAGTTTTGTCAAGTATCTCTGAGATAAAAATAGCAAAAGTTATCTGGGATACTCTGACAAAGATGTACGAGGTCAAGTCCCTACACAACATGATTTTCCTAAAGAGAAGGCTTTATACTCTTCGTATGGCGGAATCCTCATCGATGACCGACCATATCAATACACTAAATACTCTATTTGCCCAACTCACTTCCATGGGGCATAAAATAGGGGAAAATGAATGTGCGGAGCTTCTACTTCAAAGTCTACCAGATTCCTACGATCAACTTATCATCAACATTACCAACAATATTCTTATGGGCTTTCTAAGATTCGACGATGTCTTGACTGCGGTTCTCGGAGAAGAAAGTCGGCGCAAGAATAAGGAAGATAGGTTGGTAACATCGAAGCAGTCAGAAGCTTTACCGATGATAAGAGGAAGATTTATGGACCGTGACTCCAGTGGGAGCCAAAGGCGAGGTAGATCAAAGTCAAGAAGTAAGAAGAAAAAAATTTACTGCTTTAAATGTGGCGGTAAAGGGCACTTCAAGAAAGAGTGTACGAGTATCGACAAAAGTTCTCAAGGAAATGTGGCCAGTACTTCAGGCAGTGGTGAAATATTATTCAGCGAAGCAGCAACAGTTGCAGAAGGCAGACACAAATTTTGTGACACATGGATTATGGATTCAGGAGCGACGTGGCACATGACGTCTCGGAGAGAATGGTTTGATCATTATGAACCAATCTCAGGAGGATCTGTATTCATGGGAAATGATCATGCCTTGGAAATCGCTGGGGTCGGTACTATCAAAATTAAAATGTTTGATGGCACCATTCGCACCATACAGGAGGTACGACATGTGAAAGGACTGACGAAAAATCTTTTGTCCTTGGGGCAATTGGATGACATCGGGTGCAAAACTCGGATCGAGAACGGGATCATGAAAATTGTGAAAGGCGCGCTTGTGGTTATGAAGGCAGAAAAGGTTGCTGCCAATCTGTATGTACTTTTGGGAGAAACACACAAAGAGGCGGAGCTAGTTGTTGCATCAAATGGTTCAGGAGAAGAATTAACAGTGTTATGGCATAGAAAGCTCGGGCATATGTCAGAACGGGGTTTGAAAATTCTCTCAGAACGGAAGCTGCTGCCGGGACTTACAAAAGTGTCACTACCCTTTTGTGAGCACTGTGTTACCAGTAAACAACACAGATTAAAGTTTGGCACTTCTACTGCCAGGAGCAAAAGCATATTAGAGCTGATTCATTCGGATGTTTGGCAAGCACCGGTTGTATCCCTAGGAGGAGCGAGATACTTTGTCTCGTTCATTGATGATTTCTCTAGGAGATGTTGGGTGTATCCAATCAAGAAGAAATCAGATGTTTTCCAGGTCTTCAAAGATTTCAAAGCGCGGGTTGAACTTGATACTGAAAAGAAAATCAAGTGTCTGAGGACTGACAATGGAGGAGAATATACCAGTGACGAGTTTGATGCATATTGTCAACATGAGGGCATCAAGAGACAGTTCACGACGGCTTACACACCTCAACAGAATGGAGTGGCGGAGCGGATGAATAGAACCTTGTTGGACAGAACAAGAGCTATGTTGAGGACTGCGGGTCTAGAAAAGTCATTTTGGGCGGAAGCAGTTAAAAAACCGCTTGTTATATTATCAATCGTTCTCCTTCAGTGGCGATTGATCTGAAGACTCCGATGGAGATGTGGACTGGGAAGCCGACAGATTATTCTCATTTGCATACATTTGGAAGTCCGGTGTACGTTCTGTACAATGAGCAAGAAAGATCAAAGTTGGATTCTAAATCCAGAAAATGTATCTTCTTGGGTTATGCTGATGGAGTAAAGGGGTTTCGCTTGTGAGATCCTACTGTTCACAAGCTTGTCATCAGCAGGGATGTTATCTTCGAGGAAGATAAAGTAAAGGGAGACAAAGGCACACATAATTCAGAAACTACTACATTTCAGGAGGAGAATAAGACAGACGAAGGTCAAGTTTCTTGTGAAGCAGTACCAGAGCACGAAGAACAAGAACATGTTGAGTCTGAGGTTTCCAATGTGAGGCAGTCAACTCGAGACAGAAGACCACCAGGTTGGCTTTCAGATTATGTCACTGAAAGCAACATTGCATATTGTCTATTATCAGAAGATGGTGAGCCATCGAGTTTCCACGAGGCTACTCAAAGCTCGGATGTATCTTTGTGGATGATAGCAATGCAAGAAGAATTGGAGGCATTAGACAGGAATAAAACTTGGGATCTTGTTACACTACCACGAGGGAGGAAAGCCATCGGTAACAGATGGGTCTATAAGATCAAGCGAGATGGCAATAATCAAGTGGAACGGTATCGTGCTAGATTGGTGGTAAAAGGGTATGCTCAGAAAGAAGGCATTGACTTCAATGAGATATTTTCTCCTGTGGTTCGGCTTACAACAGTCAGAATAGTGTTGGCATTGTGTGCGGTGTTTGACCTACATCTAGAACAGCTAGATGTGAAAACGGCGTTTCTTCATGGAGATCTTGAAGAAGAAATCTATATGCTCCAGCCAGAAGGTTTTGCGGAAAAAGGCAAAGAGAACTTGGTTTGCAGGTTGAAGAAATCTCTGTACGGTCTCAAACAGGCGCCGAGGTGTTGGTACAAGAGATTTGATTCCTATATCATGAGCCTTGGATACAACAGATTGAGTGCAGACCCTTGTACGTATTTCAAGAGGTCTGGTGATGATTATATCATTTTGCTGTTGTATGTGGACGACATGTTGGTAGCAGGCCCCAACAAAGATCAGGTCCAAGGATTGAAGGCACAGTTGGCTAGGGAATTTGATATGAAGGACTTGGGACCAGCAAACAAGATTCTAGGGATGCAAGTTCACCGAGATAGAAGTAACAGAAAGATTTGGCTTTCCTAGAAAAATTATTTGAAGAAAATCTTGCAACGCTTCAACATGCAAGATAGTAAGCCAATTTCAACCCCTCTTCCTGTTAACTTCAAGTTATCCTCCGAAATGTGTCCTAGCAGTGAAGCAGAGAGGATGGAGATGTCTCGAGTACCGTATGCATCAGCAGTGGGAAGTTTGATGTTCGCCATGATCTATACAAGACCGGACATTGCTCAAGCAGTGGGAGCAGTTAGTCGGTATATGGCGAATCCTGGACGAGAGCATTGGAGCACTGTTAAGAGGATCCTTAGATACATTAAGGGTACCTCGAATGCTGCATTATGTTATGGAGGATCGGATTTTACACTCAGGGGCTATGTCGATTCAGATTATGCAGGTGATCCTGATAAGAGGAAATCTACTACTGGTTATGTGTTTACACTTGCAGGAGGAGCAGTAAGCTGGGTTTCAAAACTGCAGACAGTTGTGACGTTATCTACAACGGAGGCAGAATACATGGCAGCTACTCAAGGTTGCAAGGAGGCAATATGGATTAAAAGGTTATTGGAGGAGATCGGGCACAAACAAGAAAATGTTCCTTTGTTTTGTGACAGTCAGAGTGCCTTGCACATCGCAAGAAATCCAGCCTTTCATTCCAGGACAAAACACATTGGAGTACAGTTTCACTTTGTGCGGGAAGTAGTAGAAGAAGGAAGCATGGATATGCAGAAGATCCATACGAAAGAAAACATAGCTGATTTTCTGACCAAGCCAGTGAACACTGATAAGTTTGAGTGGTGTAGATCCTCAAGTGGTCTGGCGAAAACGTAAGCAGCAGGTAATGGCAAGATTGAAAGGATGTGTGGAGATGTGTTTGATTCTCAATCAAATCTCCAAGTGGGAGAAATGTCGACAGGCTCAATAAATGGAGCAGACAAGTTTGACAAAAGGAAAACGTGGTTGGCATTGTTTGACTCAAGAAGTTTCGCAGAATTGATGGAATACGCGTTTTTAACGCATGTTCACACGGTTAGGGGCTCTATAAATAGAGCTCCCTCCTTCATTTGGAAATCATCCCTTCATCCCTTCTTCGAGTTTTCTCTCATCTTATAAGCATTTGAGTGCTTAGTTCTATAATATTTGTGAGGTGTTTGTTCTCCTGTATTAAGAGAGTGTGTGTTCTCTTTGGAAACACAGTGAGTGAGTTGTACACCACAAAATATTATAGTGGAATTCTTTTCATCTTGCCCGTGGTTTTTACCCTAATAATTTTTAGGGGTTTTCCACGTAAATCTCGGTGTCCAGTTTATTCTTTATTTTCCGGTTTTACTATCTCAAATTCCGCACGTGGGACCAACAATATTTGTGAGACGGATCTCTTATTTGGGTAATCCATGAAAAAGTATTATTTTTTATGCTAAGAGTATTACTTTTTATTGTGAATATGTGTAGGGTTGACCCGTCTCATGGATTAAGATCCGTGATACGGTCTCACATGAGACCTACTCTAAAATTGAAGAGTATGTCTCTTGTGAGACGGTCGCATGAATCTTTATATGTGAGACGTGTCAACCTTATCGATATTCACAATAAAAAGTAATACTCTTATCATAAAAAGTATTAATTTTTCGTTGATGACCCAAATAAGATATCCGTCTTACAAAATACAACTTCTGAGACCATCTCACACAAAGTTTTTGTCAAAATTGAGATTATTCTTCTAGTTTTTATGTAGTTGAAAATTATTTGGGTCCTTGCTATGTCGATTATTCAAAGCGCGTTACATTTCGAACTCTACAATGTTATTTAAAAAAAAAAAATCATGTAAATGCCCGATAGAGAAAAATAAGAGGAAATTGAAGAAAGAAGGTTAATTTTAGTTCATCTATCAACTATCATGACCTTAGTTGCGCTGTAGGTCAAACAAAATGGGTAGATATTTGTTGTCATGATTTTAATATTGATAAAGTTTCAACATGACTTAATTGAACCATCCGAGTGAAAATAAAAATTTGAAATCCTAAATTATAAAAGATTATAAAAGAGGTGTAGGGGCCGAAAAAGGTCGAGCGTTTGTTAGAAGCCGAAGGAAAACAAGGCTGTAAGGCGTGGCAAATCCGGAAGGTAGAGCCGCCTATTGCACATATTAAATATAATTAATTATTTAGTTACAAATATTTTATTCACTTTACTCAAATTTTTTTTTATTTATTATATCTACTAATTAAAGATTGGGTAATCAGTTTTCTCAGCTCTATGGGAATTAACTTTATCGATCATTAAAATCATCAATCATGTGTCACAAAATAGGTCGATGATACGCGAATTGTCGTAGAATTTGTTTTTAAACTCGATCTAAGACTACGTTTTATCCAATTAAAACATGAGATTACAACAAATTAAAGGTGGGTTACTATGTATGAAAAAGATGAAAATATTTAATTTTTACTCGAAAAGATATCAGAATAGAAAACCAAGTAGGTTTTAATAAGCTAAGGACGTCACAAAAAACTATATGTATTAGGGTAGGTAATGGTAGTGTAAGCTTTCCAACAAATTATTCAACTTCCATTCTCATATATATTTGATTAATTTGGGTGCTATTCAATAATTCACCTACACTACTACATATAACTTTAGTCGTCAAAGATTCGTGAACGATCTACCTAATTTATCTGCTATAAAATTCGATAATTACAAATATATATATATATATATATATATATATATATATATATATATATATATATATATATTCATATTTAATTGACATTCACAAGAAGATGTAAAATTTATGTTTTTTTAAGTCCAAATATTAAATAAAACGGGAAATATATTTAATTTGTAGGTGCTTAAACCAAAAGAATTCAGTATTTTGATATTCTTTTTTTTCTAGAAGAAAGCGTAAAGAGTCCCTCTCTCTCGAGGCATTTGATTTCCACTAATGGCCCCCCTGGCAGGGAAATAATATCAAATTAAAACTCTTTTTTTTTAAAAAAAATATAATATTAAACCAAATCCGACTCAATTATAGACGAAATTAAAAAAAATAGTGTGATGTCCTTCTTATCACACCATATATGTATGGAAGTAGCTTCGTAACAAGAATGTGAACAGTCTGATTCTTCGCTGATTTTTTCTAATATTAAAATGAAAAAACAAAAAACCTAGATCGATGTAATAGAAAAAAAGAAATTAAATTTCTCATCTCAACAATAGTTCCAAATAATTATAAGATGAATAACTAAAATATATTTCACAGTTTAAATATATAAATTAATACGAGTTGATAATAAAATTTATGAAAAAGAGATGTCATGAAATTGATCTCAAACACCAACACTACAACTCTGTGAAAGCTCATACTTGACTGCGTTCCCTATGGAAATTCCGTTGTCTTTGCTATTTCCTAGCGGGATGTAGGCGGGGCAGCTCACATGTAAATGGTACCGCCCCGAAACAAACGTCCCCACTTTCCATCTAACTCGGCCGTTCAGCTTGATCACCATGAATACCGCGCCGTTTGCCTGGTCCTGGCTGAGGGAAATGCCGTTGTACGGCGCCACAGGGACGGTGTTGCCGTAGACGAATGGGGACCAGACGTTGACGTCCTTGTTGCCTTGATAAACAGGCGGGATAGCGGTGAAGTAAGTGATCTGCTGGTCGTGGTAGGCGGCGTACACGTCCATCTTGTCGTAGTAGATGCCGATCCTGGAGTTGGGGTTGCTGGAAAAGACTGTGATCTGCAGGGTGGTGGAGATGATGTTTGGGGCGGAGACGTTGAGGTTGAAGATGGTGGCGTCTTGGAGAATGAATATTGGCTTTTTGGGCTGGAGGATTACCCAGACGAGGAGGACGATGAGGAGGATTATGAAGGCGGAGATGAAGAGGCCGGACAGCAATCTTGGGGTGAATTTCCGCCACTTGCTCTCGTGGTGGTTGCATACTTTCTCCGACATGGGACTGATTTTCGAGCTCTGCTGGAAGGGTAAGTTGGAAGAAATGTCGTGTGGGGTGTGAACTGCCTATGTCTAGGATATGAATGGAGCCTTACACGTTGAGGGATTATGGAGGATGTGAATGGGATCATATATTTATAGATTCAAGCTTTTTATTTTTTCAATTTTTGGACGAGATTGTTATAATTAAGTTTTGAATTCGAGTTTGTCTTTGTTTCAAACTTGAGACCTCGGTGCTATATAGGCTACAAGTCATCGGCAGATTCATGTTATTTTAGCATTTTAAACTTCTAATTTTTATTAAAATGCAATTTGACTAGAATACTTAATTAATTACAACGAAAAACGAGTAAAAATTATCTGTACAATGAACCTAAAATGTGACGACTATAATTATAATAATAAAAATAGTATATAATAAAGTATCGTCAAAATAAATCACAACATAAAATAAATTCATATTTGACTGAAATCAACTACGTACAAACAACTCATATCGACAAGACATGGATTGTGTTTAAATGTATCAATTACTATCTGGGTCAATCTGTTTAGACATTTTGTAGCCTGAACTTCAATAATATTTGCTTGTCCTAACCTACGGGTTATAATATTGGTAAGGATAAACCGAGCATGCATAATTAGGTATGAGCCACAACTTTAATTTTCCTCACAAGCAAATAAATAAACTTTATGTTCCAATTTTGTGTTATATATATGGTCATTATTTTTTAAATTGTAATATATATATATATATATATATATATATATATATATATATATATATATATATATATATATATATATATATATATATATATATATTTACTTACCAATACGTAAGGGTTTTTAATTAGGTGATCCGACAAATTAATTTAAATTTTGAAAAATTAATTAGCATGCATATATACATTAGTACTAGACATGAACACTATAAAATTAAGTGTAGAGAATGTCCAATTTGAACAAAATTATATGGTTGAATAAACTTCAGTGTAATAAGTAGCTTGAAATTGTAAAACACAAGTAACAACAATTTGCTAACAAATTGATAAATATAACTTTGCTTTAAAAATAAGGAGTTGAATGCAATCAACATTATATATCATGATAATAATTCTTAATGAAGAGTCCAGTTTACAAGGTACAATAATGATTCTATAATAGGAAATAATTAAAGTCTTTTTTTTCTAACCACTTTTATTGAATCATTGTTATAATTGCTCATATTTTTACTTGGCCATGTTCTTAAGTTTTTATCTACCATTTTTTTAAAGAAGATATTAATTTAATTATACTATGTAAACCCATCTTACTCGCCGTGCTCACTTATGAGGTGATATTCATATATTGGATGTGATGAAGTATATCCAAATTGGACATCCAATATATGAGTGACACCTCATAAATGGACACGGAAACGAGTGTGGTGGGTGAGCATCATATATATATAGAGTGAGTCTCATGTGAGACCGTCTCACGGATCATAATCTGTGAGACCGGTCAACCCTACTCATATTCACAATAAAAAGTAACACTCTTAGCTTAAAAAGTAATATTTTTTAATGGGTGATCCAAATAAGAGATACGTCTCACAATTATGACCCGTGAGACCGTCTCACACAAGTTTTTGCCATATATATATACATATATATAAAGGAATCTTTGGTGGTTAATTAGGTTATGCAATAAACTTCTTTAAGAAAAGACATGGACGGCCAATATATATAATCCAAAAAGCTAATTAGCTTTTAAATTTATGGATTCTATAGTGTACCGCGGTAAACGTTGCTGAGAAATCATCCTCCGATTTTTAAATTAAGAATTTCAAATAGCAGGGAAAAAAATTAGATGAAATTTGGACAAAACTGAATCTTGAACCTACGATAGCATCGGAAAATGGACAAAAGATAAAAAACATTTGATGATAAGTCTTTACAATATCTTTAAATTTGTTTTGTTTATCTAATTTTTGTTTTCTAATTAAATCAAACTCTTGATAATATTACATTTTAGTTTTTTACTTACTGGACGGAATTAATGGATGATCATGAAGGGCCCATGGTCTAGGTTGACGACTTTCATTGCACTTTGAAAGGACGACCACCTAAAGTCGGCTCAAGTGATCGAGCCTACGTCATAATTTATGTATATTTAGTTTTCTATTTAAAGGCTATGCTTTTGATATTTCAATAAATCTTGATAAATTTTTTCAATTATGACATTTATGACGTTTTGATTTACATCAAGCATTCTCTTATTTTTTTTCTAATAAAACTAAACATGTTAAAACGGGTTAATGTGCGATTTGATCCATCATTTTAGCAAGTTAAGAAATTATCAACACGATATTTTCTTATTTATTTCTAATAAAACTAAACATATAAAAATGGGTTAACGCACCGATTTGGTTCGTCATTTTTGGCAAGTTAAAAAATTATCAACACATCCAGGTCCGACGACCCTACCCATTTCGATGTCTTTAAATAAAACCACAGAAAGCGTTTTCCAAATGTAGTACACAAAAATTATTTCGTTACTACAAGAAACAAACCCAGGGCTTGACAGCTCTAATTAATCTAAGACAAATTCCGGGCGAAAACCTCAGAATACGTTTCAACATCAACAACAAAATCTCAAGAATCCTAAAAATTCATAAATTTTCACAAAATTTAAGCCAAAATACAGTGTTTTATGGAGGTCAAATTAAAGATGAAGTCTCTTCCTTCCTTGGAAAATCCACTTCTTCAGGGAGGTCAGAGCAAGATACGTGTCCTTAAACCATGATTAGTACTGCATCATAGAAACAAACATCAATTACAACGCAGTTGCTTGCATGCCCATTTAGCAAAAACATACCAAAATATTAATGAAGCAAACATGTCGAATCAAGAAATAAAAGAACACACACAAATCTTGAAAGACAAAACATGATTTTTTTTTTCAATGGAGTTCATGAGCTTACTCCTTCGTCACGTATGCGGATCAAACACTCGCTCCCTGATCCCTTAGTCAATGTCCCTTTACCAGACGACGAAAAGTTAACTTGAAGATTATCACAGTACACCCTCAGAGCCTCCTTTCTGTATACCATATCAGCGGATGTAAAATTAGCCTCAAAAGCCATCCTCAAGCTAAAAACGACGACCCCGTTTTTCTGATCCTGAGCAAGACTTGGCAGCACTATTCTTTGAAGCTCGTCATCGCTCACAACCGGTTCTGCAGGTACACTTATGTTAAGCCCGAGACTTTGCTTCTTTTGCAACAACAAAGGCTGAAATGTAGTGATTCCCACCATAGCCTGCCTATAGAAAATCGATGACCTGCTGTTATCGAATTGGACTTCAAGGTTTTCGTTAGCATTAGAAACCACAACAGTGGCATCCCATTGCCCTGTTAAGGTAGTATTTGTGGCAGTGAAGTTCGAAACATTGAGAGATAAGACCTCGAACTCGGGAATGTAGGAACCGAAAAGGTACCACATGACTAGGCTCATCATGCACATTCCAGCAACGAGTACGACCATCAAGATTAGCATCACACGGCCAAATGAGACACTTTTGTCGGCCTCTGGCATCATAGGCAAATAGGGTTGTTTATAATAGTATCCGTTGAACGATGCTGATTGTGAATTTTGGGCTGCGTAATTGGTATATCTCCCTTGATTGTGAAACATTGATTGTGAAGGAAAAGTCTGAGGCTCGAACGGGACGGGATATCCAGGATGCATTTGAGGGTAAGGTGAAGGTGAGAGATGGTATCTGTCCATGGAAGGGTATCCAATTGCCGTTCTCTGTTTTGGATCGAACGATGCTGAAGTTGGGGTTGCCATTTTTCAGATTCTTCTCCCTGTGATTTTCCAACGAAAGCAGAAACGGAAAAGAGGCAGACAGAAGAAGCTAGTTGGCAAATGGGATCATAAGGATAATTGGGTTTCAAGAATTTGTAATAACTAATATCTGGTGATGGTTTAAAATATGTGTTGGGAGGATAAAAGGTGGTAATGAAACGATGTGGTCAACGGAATAATTGGTGTGGGAGGATGGAGAGTCAACTGTTTATAAATGGCTTGGCCTGGTTTTTAGGGTGAGTCAAACTTGAGATGGAACGATTAATTTGGACCACCATTGCAGATATATTGGATACGACCATTGAAGAAAGAAAAGTTATCCAAAATCTGGGACTTAACATAAGTGACACGTGTAGTAAATAATTTGTATTTGATTGTGAAAATATCTTACATTCTTTGAAATGGAAATGTAGTAAGATATGAAAACTTCAACCAGGAAGATTTAGAATATCGATTTTTGTTCCCCTAAAAAAATGAAGGACGATAGAAAGATTATTGGGTTAAATAGAATACATGAGAAAGCGAGTATACGTATGATGTTTTATTTATAAGAGAGAAATTGGAGCAGTAAATGTTACAAGACTGAACAAGGTTCTTATTATCTATATGATCCATCAGTTTGACAGTGAATAACATCTAAAGCTAGGAGGAAGAGTATTAGTATCTATCGCCTCGGTTCGTTCCAGGTCTTCCCTTCGAAAAACTCGGCCAGCATTCTTTCGAGATCTTCTGGACTGTATCGGATGTACTTCTGTGGATTCTTTCCACCCTCGATTAAAGGTCTGAGAGAATTAAAATATTCAAAGACAGTTAATTCTAAACGCATAATGAAAGAGCCAATTCCGATTCCTTTTTCCTATATAAGTTGCAAAATAAAATTTGGGGCGGATGATGATGAAAATATCATACCCAAAACGTTTAATGAAGGATCTATATGCAGGAAGTAGGACCTCAGCAACTGCGAGCCTCAAAGACTCCCGTAATTCACTGTCTGGTACTGTCCATTGAGACTGTCTTTGATGAAGCTCCTCAAAGAGCAAATTGAAGTTTTTGAATCTGTCTTTCACCATTGCGCGGGAAACACCGCTTGTGCTGCCACCATCTCCAAAAGAACCACTCCCACCGGTCTGAAGCCCCTGAATGGATAGGCACTGTAGAATCTGCAGGTATGGACTTCTCGGGATCAGAAAATGTTACCAAATAATGTAAGTGATGATAATACAGAATATATTGCCTAGCTGGTTAAAATAATCAAAATGGTGCTGAGAGTATTAAAAGAAATACAGGAATTAAACAAGGGCAGAGTTACACTCTTAGACAATTAGCATAAGAGTGCACCAAAATTATTATATTGGAGTCTGTATGTACGTACTAAAAACTTTCATAAGGATTACAAAACCTTAGACCAAGAGATCCTCTTGTACTGATTAGCATGCTGTTGGACGACTCTTCTATTTATTTGCACCCAGTCATCACCTAACAGATCTTTTGCTTCTGACCTGAATAAAATTTCATGAAGCATCAGGGATGGTTTATTTTCTATTAAGTCTGAATATCCCGTATCACGTGGGAATTAACCCCTTACCTGCGCACAGATCTTACAATATAGTGAATATTGTTCATCAGAAATAATTGAGTTAAAGATGGATCTTTATATAATTTGGATTTGCCATCAAGATTACTTTGAAGAGCCTGCATTACACGTGTTGTTATAGAAGCCAACTGCTCTTCCACATCACCATCACCAAACTCTCCGAAGAGTAGCTTTAGAGTTGATTGATAGCTGAGATCAACAAGAAATACAAGTGATGGAGCCGTTTGGGCATTTAAGACTTGGGTACTGGATTTGTGCTGTGTGTAATGCACGTCGTTGGCTTAAAGTAAAGACTTCATATAGTGTTTTGCCGTAAAAAAATTCATCTGTAAGAACTTACTCAAACAGAAACTTCACATAGTTAATTACATAGCTGGTTAGAGGATGGACTGTTCCATCTAGAACAGCAGTTTTTGTAGCATCTTTTTCAACTGCTTCCTCAAAATCACTAAATGTTTCCTGGGCCGTCTGAGCCAGACGTTTTGTCAATACTGCAGCAGCTTCTCGCATGTCACCACAATATTTACTCTTGAATATGGTATCCATCTGTCAACAAAATAAAAAGCCCAATCCACGTCACAACAGAAAACAAAGAATATGTATAGATCTAATCTCCATCCATATTGTGAAAATAAATATTGAAATTTCTGACAGCCTGCTTTCAGCAGACAGCATTATCCTGACAAACGAGACAAAAGACAAAGCATCAACGCTCTACAATAGTTTTGAAGATAAATCCAAAGCTAGAGTGTTCAGAATAAGCTTTGAGAAAATGCAATTGAATTCTGGTCAGAAGGATAAGCTGCAAAGAAGATGAAAGAATTTAACTTAATGTGGTTCACATGTAATATGGAAGGAGTGGAAAATAGTGGTCCAAGTAAATGCTCCAAATACATAGCAAACGAGAATTGTAAGATGATAAATAAAATAAAGAGAAGTAATGACTTAATCTAATCCATTACCCTATCATTCCTAGTCTTAAAAATCATTTCGATTCAAAGTTTTAAATGCTAGCAAATTAGAGCAGTAATATAGTAAAGCTGCAAGCAGTGTATTTCACAGATTTACACGGGACAAAACTGGTATAATTATTTTCGGAAAATAACATATAAAAATTGAATATTCATTCCTTGAGGTAAACCCTCCCATATCGTGATATGCTGAGTCAGTGGGTTAATTCACAGATTTATGTGCACAAAACTTGCATACTCAGGAAGATAACATATAAAAAATTGATTTTTTTTCCTTGAGGAAAACCATCTCCCATCGTCATATGCTGAGACTATCCTCACATGCAGTAAGGTAGCTTTCCAATAGGCAATAAATAAAGAATAGAAATACAATACATAAGAATAAAAAGAAGTAATTCAACACAAAATTGAGATTCTTTTCAATTAAGAAAAGCGTCCTACCTCTGACTGAAGTTCTCGCATTATCTCATACATGTCTAGGAGGACAAACAGTTTTTCAGGCGAACGTTTGCTCTTCGCTATAGCTTCTCCAAAACTAAGGAGCACTGTTACACTGTTAGCTGTAACTTCCGAAAAGCATTGATCTCTAAGAGTATCGTGACCCTCAAATATCTCATCACATACTTTCTTTTCACCAACAAACAAAACTTTGATCTGTTTTAAAAGAGAAACAAATCTTTTGTGAAATGTCAAATTAGCATATAAAAGGCAGATTGTTTGTGTACAAATTCTTACAACAATTCGCATAAAATTAATCCAGCTTCCAATCTTTGCCTCCAGAACTTCCCATTGCATCTTTTGTACATCCTCTTTACCCAATCTTTCCACACCCAGTTTTCTGAGAGTTTGTTCTATAGCTGAAGCTCGAGCTTCCCTAAACAGAATGACCATGACAACAATTAGTCCTGGGGGAGGGGGATGTTAAAGCAAGGCAGTCTATATTTGATTATTTTTACAGGATTATTTGTGGTCCATGAAGAATATTTGTTATCATTGTTATAATATGTAATTATGGCTAAACGAAATAAAATCCATTAATTATTTCCTGATGTTCAAAGTCATATACTATCTTCCCAGTGATAATTTCGGAAAACAACAGAGTGTTACTATTAATTAAGGTCACGTTACAGGATTTTGGGATTTCACATAACTTTCATACTTTCCTTATCATTTTGGGAAGAAACCTTGTGTTTTTTTCCAACTAGAGATGGCCATATAATGTCCTCACAAACAAATCAAATCAGATGAAAAATCTAGAAGATTACCTGTATATGTTAAGTAGTTGCTGTTGATGACCAGCTTGAATCATTTGCTGGGCAATTTCATGCAGTAAAGGAAGAATTCTAGGTGGAATTAGAGCCGGAGGGGGACGAATTGCATTTTCCAAACTTTTATTTTGATGCTCTGGAGATGATTTGGGTCCACTGGAATCATCATGTCCATGTGATGCTGAAGATGGCTTTGTAGGGTTGGGAAGGCAATCTGTTAGGCGGTCAGGTTCCACAGGTTTGCTGAAAATGCATGAGCATAACATACCAAGAAATTTACAAATAGTTTTAGTTCATAGAGAGGAATGAACTTAATAATCATGTACATGTACAGCCATAAAAATATAAAGTTGAATCATGGAGGGGATTTGAAAACAAGAAACTTGAATCAGAATTATTTCATATTCCTTCTTAAAAAAAATAATTATTTCAAATCCCATAAGATGAAAAATTTCTCATGTTTTAAGGTTGTTTATAGAGGATATACATTTTTTACACAGTCAGCATTAGGTGCAAATTTTTCTGAGTCTACAACTACAAGCAACAGTTTCAAACAGTTAATTGGCATTGCATGCTTAACTTGGTTCATAAGACAATGCAAATGACACACACATCTCACTTGCCTCCTTTACACATTGCATCCAACAATTGACATAAATTAAGATATAAAAGAATTCATAATTTGTGCAAGCGTGTGAATATATCTTGTCTCCAGAAAATATCTATTTGAGACTAGAAGGAAATCTTGTAGCCAGAAAATATATATTCGAGATTAGAAGGGAATCATCTTTCCAGAAAATAGTCCTGATCAGAAAATTATCATGTTCAGGGAGTAGGATGCATTAATCTAAGATTCTAAATCAATGATCCTTTCAGAACTATTTTCGCAGTCATATTAAGTTTTATGACGGAGTCTTTTGCTAAAGTTACTATACTGAATATATGAATAACAGGATTTGATTTGCAAGACAAATGTTAATGAGAGACCTAAAATAATCATTTTATGAACTGAACCACCAACTAAAATAAGTCTGTCATACACCAAGAAAGATCGTATGAGTACTCTAAAATAACGTCAACAACAGTTTCATGCATGATCAATTAGCACTACCATCTGGCTATATAAAGAAGTCATATTGATAATAAATAGAGCTCAATGAGAATTTGGACATTATCTAGTAACTGAGCATGTGTGGCAAAGGATTTTTTTTGTGGTAAAAGGAAAATAAAAGTTAGACTCATAACTAGATGGAGACATCTGTTGATTAATAGAAATTTTGTCATAAAATTTAATAAAAACGGAGAGATAAACTGTTTTAGATAATTGCTAAGGGTTTGAGAACCTGTATGATGTGAGAAGCTGTCGAAATTCATCTTCCAGTTTGAAGATTGCCTTTCCAAGTAAGGTGTTGGCCTGGTTGATTACCCCAATGCTACTTTTAAGATTTTTGTTGCTACTGAAGAAACGGATAATACTCCTCAGTTGATCAACTGCTTCAAGGTAACTTTCTAAATCCTCATGCGGGCCCCTCAATATTTTAGCCTCAGCCTGAAAGTTAATACTCATGGAGATAAAGATCAGTTGCAAGCTACATACTTATTTAGGATTATTATGCTTGTGCAGCACCTAAAAAGTAAGAACTTCGGTTCCCAAAGTTTAAAAAGACTTGAAAGACAGACAAAATGTACATTATAACAGCTTATATCCTATATGCTAGTTTAATGTAAAGGGGATCTAACATTTGTATGAGGCCCAGGTTAGCGCTCAACGATCAGTTGTTCGAGGGCATGGTTCTATAAAAGAGTTGCAAGATACAGGATAAATGTACGACTATTTTATCAATTTCTTCTGTACGACTATTTTATCAATTTCTTCCCAGGAAAAAAGCATTCTCAAAATATTTTGATTGCTTCTGTGCAACCATGGGTCCATGATCATACTTTACCATATCTAATGCGAATTAATATACGACTATTCAGATTTCTTTTTACATGATAAATGTACGTCGTACTATTTATTCAACAGATTTTTATCGGCAGTGTCGCTTCTTTTAGAACAATGAGGATCTTGGTTTAAATATTGCATGATAAGTTGATCATTTCCTCTATAATATATGTTCGTTCCAACTGGCAGCTAGCATTAATCATTCAAAAACCTATGCAATTACTTGGAAAAACTTGGATACTTCCGATATTTTTCTAGTTAATTTAACGGCCATTGCAATTGCTTGGAAACTTGGATACTCCCCACCAAAGCAATAAAATCACTCTGATTTAGAAAACCAAACAAAAAGGAAAATTGATCTGAACATGAAACTGAAACTTGATACGACTTGCAAAATAACAACAATGACAGTTCGTTGTCTCCCTTAGAAAATTAAACCGGAATAGTATAAGAAACAAATCAACAACAGATCAAGCAGTGAAGCGTATAAAAAATTCAGAACGAAATTATAAAAAAATAGGAGCAAAACATTAAAAAATAAAGAAAAAAAGAAAGCATTAAAAAGAAGAAACAAAGAAAATAAAGGACCTTGCGTGAGAGATCAAACTGACTAAGAATAATCTCAGCGGCTTTTAGCGTTTTGTCGATGTTCTCGTGCGCCCTCCTTATTGAATGCGTTCTCAACTAAACGAGAAGCAAAACAACTTGAATCACATCATAAATATCGACCGGCAAACTTTCATGCATTCATGTGCAAAAAAACCAATTCTAGCGATTATTATTTCAATGCCATGCTAAAAAAATAAAAGGAAGTGCCTGAGTGGGGCGCATGGCGGTCTCGAGGGCAGAGAGGCGGTGGTCGAAGGAGCCGAGAATGGCCACCATGTTATCGGTGATAGCCTGCGTTTTCTCCATGGATTCCCTCATCAGTGCCGCTCGCTCGCTTAGGGTTACAATTGCTGTGTCGTGTGTCGCCATTTTCGTAGTTTTTGTAACAGATTTGTGGATCATCCTGCCGGGCTCTAGGGCTGGAAGAAGCGTAATTGCGAAACGTTGGGGGAAGTGGGATCGTCGAAATGGCAAGACTGTAGCCTGCGGTGCGGTAACTAATATGCGATTTATATAGTTTTCTGTTGTAGAATTTATTTCTACAGTCAAGTTCGTCCCACTGCTGATTTTTAATTATATTATTATTATTTGGCAAAAAATTGTGTGAGACGATCTCACGGATCGTATTTTGTGAAACAGATCTCTTATTTGGGTCATCCATAAAAAAATATTACTTTTTATGCTAAAAATATTACTTTTTATTGTGAATATCGGTCTTATTCTTATTCATCTCATAGTTTAAAATATTTTTCCATTCAATAAATAATAAATCACAAAAAGTTCTCGTATTATGATCATGTACAATAAATACGAAAATATAAAATTTTAAATTAGCATTTTTTATATAAAAAATTGGGTTCATCTTTTCTATTTATTTATACAATTGTAATTTATATTTCAGACGAATCATTTAATATAACATTTTGATAAAGAATTTAGGGTGATTACTACAATGTGTGCCTGGTGAGTACAAAAAATAAAAAGTATGTTTTGTGAATAGAAGGAATTAATATTTGAATTTTTATTAATTAATTATTTTAATATGGCTCTATTTTGTATCATTCCTAAGGAAGAGAGGAGTAAATCGAAAGCACCTGAGCCAAAGGCAAAGAGATTGCCAACCCGCCCATTGCTTTCGAGAGATTTACTTGGTTTTCAAGCAACGACTCCACCCCTGCGCGTCGGCTGTAGGCGTGACTAATGGGCTGTTGATCTTCACGATTTTTTTCTCTTTTTAAAAAAATTAAAACAATGGGAATTGGATTTTTATTTAGTAGGAGATTTCGAATTTCAGAATATTTTCACAATTGGGTTCAAAAAAAAAAAAAGATAAGAAGAGCTTCCCTCTCTAATGGTACTATATAAAAAATGCGATCACCTTATTAGTAGCTCACAAAAGAATTGCATGATCCATATTTGAGAACATAAAAGATGAAAATTAAGGAGATGACATTAAATAATGTTGACAACACATTTTCATAATCTTTAATCAAAATTCTTGAGGTTGTGAAACTACAAAGCGGTTGAGGATTTTCCAACCAACCCAGACTTAATATGTAGTCAACCCTGTAGCCTGACTAGGAACTAGCAGTAGCAAGAAAAGCAGTTGAACTAGAAGTGGTACACCGTATACCCTTCTTAAACTACCACAAAACAGACAGGATGTGTTAGCAATTCAGTAGGTTGCTTAATTCTAACCTCTTTAAAGACCACGATTATTAGAAGTTACAAGAATCCTGAAACAATGCAACTTTCTGAAATCATAAGTAGAAACAAAGGTGTTGACAGATCCTACCATGTGTTGTACTTGTACACTTGTTTAATCGTCTCTTATTCGCCATTACTTGTTGTATACACCAAGAAAGAAGTGGTCCTAGTATAACTGGATATGAAAGCCTTCCCAAGTGAGGTGGGTTGAGATAACGCCAATTGCATTTGCTCGAGATATACGCCGGTGCAGAAACTTTTCCTGGAGGCGGGATATATAGACAGGGAGGCATTGTTAGAAATAATAAAGAAAGAAAAAAAAAATCATTTATAAAATGTCTATAGATTCATGCAGAAAAGAATTCTAGCGGCATCCCACATTTCTCATGGCATGCATATCAATGGCGCAAATCAACTACTTCTTCGACAGTTGCCGGCATGATTATATTGAATATCACTTAAATTTTTATATTTGTGTTTACGCTAAAATCTCAAGTAATTCGTTCGAGCACAGTTTGAGGAAAGAACTATTTTGAACTGGAATTTGACTCCCATTATCATTATGATTGGGTTTGGGCTGGAACTGTTGTTTTTTGGAGCTTTATTCCAAGCTCTATCATGTACAAGCCAGCAATATGACTCAGGATCCCGAGTTGTATTCAATCTGATTCTAAGTACAAAAACCTCAAAAATCAGATGGTTTCATTTGCCTCCAACTCTGATGACAATTGATGGCAAGTATTAAAGCCATCATTTTTGCTAAACACCAGTCCTAAAGTACCTTGCAGCATCAAGTAGAAAAGAGGCTATGTGCTTTCTTCTGTTACAGGGAGCAACCCAAATGGCTCTAATCCCACAAGCAACAGGCACATCACCCTTCTCGCATAAAATTACTCCATCAAGGCTCCCTTCTTCATAACGTTTATCAGAATTTTTTATCATTATTTCCCTCTGAAGACTAACACCGCCAAATACAAGTGCAACTGAACTTCTTGTTTCTTTTGCAGGGACGTTTTTGCATTTTTCAGATACCGAGCCTGGGATTATTTTGTGAGCTCTCTCTATTGGTTCAGCTACAAGACATCCTGATATCCGTTGGGATGAAACAAACATATATACCTGCTATCACAAACAATGCATAACGTATCTCTCCAGTTGCAACTTGCAAGCAAAAGAGTTGAAAAAAAATTTGCGAGTTAACTCAACAGAAAAAAAAAATACTTTTAACCCATCCTGTAGAGAAACTAACCGCACACTTGGGTTATATAATAAGGACCAGATAAACAAAACAATCAAACCAAGAATCCTCGACAACGAGAATAAATCAGAAA
Organism: Primulina eburnea; assembly: GCF_022965805.1. Lineage (NCBI taxonomy): Eukaryota > Viridiplantae > Streptophyta > Magnoliopsida > Lamiales > Gesneriaceae > Primulina > Primulina eburnea. The sequence continues at coordinate 21,976 of NW_027331592.1, forward strand.
AGTTGACACTGGGAGCTAATAAAACTGTAAGGCCCCATTTGGTTTGAGGGATAAAGTAGGTTTATATTATTTAACCTATTTTATCCCTCGTTTGGTACGTGTGATTATTTAACTCACCTTATTCTTCCTATGAATGATTAGGTTATATTAGGTAGGTTAAAACAATACCTCCTCACCCCCTAGGATTATTTATCCTACTCTTAATCCATCCTATTTTTCCAATTTTACCCTTCTACTAAATTCAAACTCACCACCACTTCCCGCCTAAATTAAACTCACCGGCCGACCGCCGGCGCCGGTCGAAATTTCCGGCCGGCCGTTTCCGGCCGCAGCCCCCCGCCGGTCGTTTCCGGCGGACCATTTCCGGCCGCCGCCGCCATTGACGCCGTCACCGTCGCCGCGAAGGGGAAGGGCAATTTCGTCTTTTCATCAAAAAATTCAAAATTATCCTACACTTAAAAATCTTACCAAACATAATATTATTTTACCCCATATTAATCCATCCTACCACAATCATTTTTTTATCATTTACCTACTAATCATTAGTTTATCCTATCCTTCCAACCAAACGTAGCCTAAGAGACAAGAATTATAAAGAATCTAAACAAAAAATGGGGAGAAATATATCCAGGGTTCAATCAACTTGCAACCTTACACTGCTTATGAAGTATCCACCCCTCTCCGTGCTCCATCTCCATCATGTGCACAACATCCCGAACCTGAAAAGTGGAATGCCGCTATACATCATGGAAAAGAAAATAAACTTTACCAAAAACAAGTCATGCAATCAGCGAAAAGTTTAGCCTTGGGCAACCTTGTTCTGATGTGAGACAGGATCATCCTCTTGCACCAAAATTACACGTCCTTTTTGAAGGGAATCAATAATCCTTTCACTGCACCAACCCTTGAAATGATAAAAATAATTAAATAAGTGATATCATTTAAATCAAGTGATAAAACCATTAATGTGAACCGTAGATACACAATTGATCATGCAAACCGTTTGTTGCAACCTTGAAAAAGATCCCATGAGTGTAATTCTTGTGAAATGTCTTGTGAACCTTCTCATCACCTTCATCCCCAGTAGAATACTTGAACCCACATGTTTTACATGTATGTAATAGAAAATCAGACTGCCCGACCTCCAAGTATAGCTGGGCATAATTTCTTTTGTTCAAAACATTTTTACACTTAACCATCCCAATTTTGTCCATTTTCCCCTCAGAATCCTGTTCCTTCGATGCCTTCAGATTTGATGCATTATTATTCTCACTACAAATCCAAGAAAATATTAATGAACACGGTAAAGTTGATAGTTTAGCATATGCATATATTTAATATAAGATCGCATGCTGTTATATGGGTATACTAAGTACAGGCCAAAGGGATTGTTTGGCATAGCCAACCCGTATCCAAAATAGGGTGCAACTAATGCACAATAAAAACTTGAAGAAAACAATAGTTCTTCATGAGCAAAAGAATAACTGAAAAGCCTTGATCAACTCACAGTTACTGACAGCAATTGATTCTGCTTTCCTTTCTAAAAAATGGCGAAAATTACTTTAGATACCAAAAACTTTTACCCAACATAGAAAACTAGTTAAAATGAATGAACCCGAAAATGCAGTAACGCAAATATTTAATTTCAAGCAAACACAACAAAATCCAAAAAGAATAAAAATGCGGAAGGCATCGTATACTTTTACATTAACTAGATCCCAACAAAAACCGGTTTTGAGTACTTACTTATTGGAGTGTGGTTCCTTTCGTTTGCACGTGACAGTGATATCTGGCTCTTTAGTCAAATTTTCGTCGCCAAAGCCAACTAAGTAATCGAAATCGGAAGCTCGGTCGATAGATTTCTGCCGGAGAGAAGGAGAGGATTTGAAGAAATTGCTAATTTTCGATTGCATCGCTCCGATTTATTTGCCAACACTGTCTCGTCGTTTGATTTGTGGATGATTGAGATTCGGGAAAATCGTATGTGTAATGCTCTAAAATTTGAGTTTCGATCGTTTCCCCGCCGAAATGATAGCAGAAGAGGGTTTCTTTATATTTTGGGCCGGCCCAGTTGGCAACCAGCCAAATTTGGGGTTAAAAATCTTCAACTTATAAAAACCAGCACATTCTAAAAAACACTCGAGTATGGACCGAGTCGATCTGCTCTATGGATATAATCCACGAAACCGTATGAGGAGATTGCTAATAAATGTAACTAATATGTTACAAAAAACCAGTTATTATTTTAATGGTAGCGGATACCCTAATTTATTACAAATAATTTTGAAAATAGTCTAGTCTATGCATGGAGGGACCAATTATATATAATAATTAATTAATCTAATATTTTATCTTGCGCGGAGAATATACAAATGGGCCATAATAAATTTAATAATAATATGAAATGAGAATTCAGAAGTACCATATGCATACAAAATCTTGTTGCATGCATTATCATGACAGAAACTAAGGATATAATAATTAGAGAGTTTATATGCACGCATGCTTACAATTTATATATATATATATATATATATATATATATATATATATATATATATATATAGTTCGATGACGATGCCATTATCACAGTCCTCAAAAGAGCTCACGGGTTTCACAATTCCACGGCGAAGAAGCGGAGTTGAGGATTTCGTTTTCTGGAATGCGCTTCTTGGGAAGTGGGAGGGTCCATAAACTGACGCCGAAATTTCCTCGACGCTTTTGATGATGTCTGCGACCACGGATACAATGACGAGCAGTGACATCATCTCTTGAATATCTGCTTTTAAGGAGCTTTCCAGTGTGTTCTTGAGTTCTTCGACGGTGGCTTTAGAGTTTTTCGTGTGGGTTTCGATGGCGGATGTGGGAAATCTCTTGTTTCTAATGGCTGAGGCTAGTTCCGTTAGGGTTTTGCTGCATGCCTTGCTCATCTTTGAGCATGGTTGCTGGATTTTCTTCTGAAATTCCGATATAACCTGCTTTTACTTCAAAATTAACGAAGCATATATAAATCACTAAAAATGTTAACTTTTCGTGGTACTAAAATTGTTCGATGAAAAACATATATGAAAAATTAAAGTTGTCATTAACATCTTAGCTTATAATAACATTAAAAAATGTGAGTAAGTTTAAGACGACATTGGAATAGATGATATTTATTGGAGGTGTCACTAAAACTTAAATTTTACAAAATATTGAATATGATGACATTTATGAATGTCACCATAAGCATTTATTCTTGTAGTGTGATCAAGTAAAAATGGGTAATTGGGTATGATATGCGTGTGCAAATTTACTGGGTCGGGTTATGTAAATGATAATGGATGAGAGTACAGCGAGATTTATCAAGACTAGATATCTTGCTCCCGAGAAAAGTTGGTGCTGATCTGCAAACACGAAGATAACCACGTGAATGGGCGTCAGAGGGATTTCCAGCGTGGTCACTTCGATGCTAAGTAGGTGTGTGAGAAAAACCAATGTAGCAAAGAGAAAATGTCGTGCCAATAAAGTATGAAAATCTAGAGAGTAAATGATAGGGATAGCATATATATGAATCAATGAATGTCTTACTATTTAAACAAACCTGGTATTTATAGAAAGAAAATCAGTGGTGATCTTGTTTTCAGTGTCCATTTACTAATTATGGCAAGATGATTGCTCATACCCTACTTTCTGACACCAACTTATCTGACACGCCAAACTGTCTCTTCCGCCTTGTCAAATCCATATGATTTTGACACTAATGATTACCAAGATAATTTATCTTATACTTGTGCACTCGAGTGAGGTGATATTATCGAGGTAACCCGGATAGAGAACTGTCACCCTGGAACTCGTCTGGAAGCCCGACTTCTGGCTGCCCATGGAGATGATATCTCGGACAATCATTTGTCCGACTAATATCGAACCGGCCCAAAGTTTACCATGACCTAACTCATGACACGGGCATCCAATACCCAAGACCCTGGCCTTCCCCGAGGTATCACCAATATATAAAAATGTTGCTAATCTATATAATATTGCTCAAATTCTAGAAAAATATTGGAGTACAGCCTGAGGTTTAGAATTTATAAATCCATTAAGTGCTTCAGAACTCCGATCTTCAAGCATATTTATATAAATCCATCATGACCAGGCTCCCACCAATCAAAATTTGCTTGTACTAAATATTTTAATAATAATACGTTCTAAAGACATTCTCATTAATAGATTAGAGATCTCGGTAAATACGAGGTTCATGGCCCGGTAAAAAAGTACGGATCCTTTCTGCGTACGGAAAGTCTGATTCTTTCACAAAATCTCATACTTTTTGCATTTATTTGGTTTGCGTATATACGTATATGTCTGTATATTATATGTGTGTATATATTACATATAAATTTTAAAAAAAAAAAATTGCTCAAAAAAAGTTTGATTGTGGGTAGTTTTGCCGTTGTAGAAACTTACCCACTCACAAGCCCGTTTATATAATTTAATTTGGCCCAAAAACGCAATACTAAAGTTGTGTCATTTCTATCGTGGCGTAGTTTGGTCCACAGAACGGCTTTACACATGTTTCGATCTTGTACTTTATGGCTACGCTTGGTTAAGGATGCCTAGACTTAAGTAAACGATAGGAAAAGAATGATTAATGTAGAAATGTAATATACGATGATAAAATAATATTATGTTTGGTATGATTTTAATTGTATGATAAATTAAGAATCTTTTGACTTTCAGACAAAATTACCCTTATGCTATATTAAAATTACAGGAAATGGTAGATTGGAAACAAATGTGTAATTAAAAAAGTGGTAGTTAGTACAAGGTGGTGAGATATGTTTTCCTTCGATTAATATGACTTAATTTTTCGCAAAATGGATTGAGTAGATTTATTAAAAATCCAACCAAACACTGGATAAACCGGTTAAACCAACGTGTCGGTTAAATCGGATTATTTCACACCCTGCCCGTGCAGGCAGTGCCTGCACGAGAAGGGAACGGCCCGGATCACTCCACATAAGTGATCCGGGCCCACCACCATGTATTAAAAAAAAAAAAATTGGCTCGGATTTTTCCGAACCGTTAGATCTACCCCTGCGGGCAGTGCCCGCAGGGGTAGGGTCTACTTTACCGGTTAAATCAACGTGTCTATTATTTACGTTGTATATGTTTCCGCATTTTTTTAAAAATCAATATTCTGAAGCTGTTTTTTTTAACATCAAATATCTATCTATAGACCAATATATTTAATACAATAATATAACTTAAATCGGCCACTTATAATAACTTTTGTGGCTGTTTCTTTATTACATGATCGAGTTAAATTTGACGCAAATTTGCAAGTACGTATGAATATTTTATGATACTTGGTTGGCAAAAACGATAGAAAAAGAATGGAGTGAATTGAAAGATACATGCACTGCAAACAAGTCCATAGTGACATATATATTAATTTTATATGTTCCTATAAATTTGTCTTTGCTTTGTGAGGCACGAAATCACCAATAACCCTAGAATTATGAATTCCACAATGGCGAAGTTAAGTGATCTACGAAATGAAACAAATTTATTAATTTAATGATTATTTATGCAAATAAGTAAGTTTACCAAAACGTGCCAATATTTTTTTTTTACTGGGTCCGACGTGTGATGATCGTTTACACCCCTTAATAATCGTACACTAGGTACCATATGAGAAAACTTAATGATGTACTAGTTATTATGTACACATGATGCGTGTGTATAATTTTTTTTTATCATCTTCGACGGACTAAAGTGAAATTTAATAAATTATGGAGGGATTAAATTGATATTTTAATTGTTGAAATAAAAAAAATAAAAATAAAAGTGTGTGTTGAAATTTAAAAAAATAAACAAAAACAAAATTGTAATATTAGTACCATATAAGGACAAAGTTGGAAGAAAAAGTTTGTATCCTTTCTAAGTAGTTACTATCATGTCCAGAATAGATAATGAGGATGATAAAGAAAATTCAAAGCTATTATAGTTAATGTATTTTTGACAAAATATGTAGTGTTTGGTTTTAAAGAACTAATTTTATGATGGTCACCACAATCATCCATATACCCTTTATTTCTGGTAAAAAAACAAAATTACATTATTTACTGCTCTTTTCCTGGATGTAAGATTGAACGTTTGTCAATTTATCAAATTTTATAGTTGATAGTAATGTTGCAACTCAAATATTTTAAATCGTGCAACAACTCAATCGATATGGTTCGATCGATCTATGCAGTATAGATGATTATTGCACCCAAACAATCTTCATATCAATAATCACACTGCTTACAATCAATAAAAATGAAACATGTGACATTGCTTCTGACCACCAATTGTACGGCCGAGCTATTGCCGCTTTATCGAAAGATGCAATTCTAATATTATAAACCGAACAACATCTCAAATATCATGATTCGATCGTTCTACGTACCCATTATAGATAATTATTATAACCCCCACACAGCCACAAGGAAATTATCGCTTCCAACAATTAGTATTAGTCAATACAGTAAATTATAACATAAAAAAAGGAACCAAATCTCAAACCGTTACTTGGTATTTTCCTGTAAATTTACGTAGAATTAATGAATATAACTAGAATCGTGTCCGCTCGCCATTTATCGATTGCCACTAAGCATAGTGACTATAAATATTAGTGGTATAATAATGATGCCAAAGATATTATTTGTTATTCCCTTTGGAAATAGGTGAGGAGTGTCAGCCACTTGACTGATAATATTATTAGTGCATCTCATCTTTTTTCATGAGACAATGATTAAATCTTATCAACCATTCTTTAAGGTCACGATCCATCTCTTTTAGAGATTGAATTGATTGTTTATTCATTCCCCTCTTCACTTTTAACATAATTCACAGATGCCCCATTATTCACACTATACTATTTTCATGGAAAAACTTTATTATATTATTAATCTCTCGCGCATAAACTCAAGATATTCGTGGTAAGAAAACATGTAATCCGGGAGTACGTGAATGATTTTTGGCTCGTAAATTTGGTAAGAAAAATATTCTACTTTAGGGTTTTCATTATTATATGTTGTTTTTGGGGTTTAAATGCAAGGATTGGTGACATTGCCGCCAAGAAATTGCTGGATAAGATTACATTAATTGGGAGACAGCATAGGAAACACGACAAGTTTTCCTTAAGACAATATCTTTCCTCTACCGTATTCCATTTCATTAACCAGTCCCAATCATATGTGTTAGTGATTGTGATCCATATTTTTTTTATTGAAAAAAAATTATATATATATATATATAACCAAAATTATAATTTTTATATATTATCACAAATAAAAAAATAAATATAAAAATAAAAATTATGATTTTTATAGATTTTAAAAAACTGTTATGTTAAGATGATTAGAACGTTGACGTGGCAACGACGTAAGGAACACAAACACCTCAACCATGAGAACGACAGATTAACAACGCAGCTAATACACCGACACGTGTCTTACCGACGAAGACGCTAAGTCGTCGATCTGTAGATTATTAAAAGCAATATCCAATGGCCACACGTCTTTCCTGCGATTGGCTATTCTATTGACTTTTCCACTTTTTTTTGGAATAAAAAGAGAGGGCCCCCGGGCCGTGAAGCCCAATCGCATTGTTTGATTTGACATGTGGGCCCCAAAGTTACGAATCTTTGTGCCGTCCCCGAGTGTTAAGAGGATGCAAGGTTGACGCGTTCACAGTTCGCGTGGGGTCCCATATTCACATGGACCCCACCGCTCGATTATACATCATGATAAGAAAAGTTGGTAAAATTTAACTTTTAAGCGTATATGAGTAAGAGTAGTATTAAGATAATGATATTTTGATAAGTTATCATTCGTCAAATTATTGACGTTGCATCCGTTTGAATTGATTGGTTAGGTGAGCCGTAAAAAAGTGATGCCACATTTTAACAGGTGACATTGTCTCTGTCGTAGACAAAAATGGCGGTAGAGAAATAGTAAAACTGTGTTATAAGGCATAGTTTGGTACATGGGATAAGAGAGAGATTGATAAATAATCCTCCTTATCCCATGTTTGGTACCTTTTTAAAAAGCGCATGATAATATCATGGGCCCTTGATAAATAATTTTTTAGAAGGATAAAATATCCCTAATAGAAGGTGTGATAATTTTAATCAACTGATAAAATACACTACAAATGACTTAATTACCATCAATTTATAAATGATTTTTTATAAATCTATGCTAGTAGGTAGAAATTAAAATCAAATAAATATTTTATTTATTTTTATATATTATATAATATGATAATTATATAAATGATTTCGAGATAATTATATAAATAATTTTTATAAATCTCGATAAAATTATTATTATCACTCGATTAACCTTAAAAATTGATATTTGACTTGACTCAAAAAATCAAGGGTTCAATTATCATATTATATAATATATAAAATTATGTAAAAATAAATAAATCATGCAAGTACTATCGGCACATGTACAGATAAAAAATATGAACTCAAGCAACAACTTTGAAATTATAAAATTTATTATGATAAGGTTAATTTTGTCATTACAATCTAATATATAAATTTAATCACTCTTATTAAAATCATACCAAACATTAAATATAATATCCTACATCTTATTTATCATTAACTTATCTTTATATTATATATCACATGTTTATTCTATCATGTGTACTGACCGACGAATTCGGTTGGGATTAATTCTAGCAAGCGGACTAGGTCAAGTTATAGTAAATGGACAGACGTCCAAGTATCGATCCCACAGAGACTATTATTTAATTACTAAGATTTAATTATTTTATTTAATCTAGGCAAACAATAATGAGTGATTTGATTTTTATATCAAATAAGTAAATTTTAAACTAAGTTACGCAAATTTAATGGCTAATTCGAATACCAGAGAGGCTTGAAATTTGGGATTTTCAAATTTAAATAGAATGACCGGGAACACACGACGGTAACAAATTTTAATTAATATCAAGCACTGAAATTATTCAACCAAAAATTATTCAACATCACGATGCAATTCCCTGATTTAATCATAAATCTATTTCTAGAATTTATAATCCTATTTTTATTTAACAGTTCAATTATTTCTAATTGAATTTAATTAAACAAAAACGCATTTAACAATGAATGAATTACAGCTGTCGCCTAAAATCGCACACTGAAACCGAATACTATTTCTAGTCGGTTTAACCGTGTGTTGATCAATATTTTCGAAGCTAAACTCAATCTGTTCTCTTTCGAGTCAAGATTGAACGACAAACATGCAAATAATTGGCCAGATTAAAAGCACGAAATTTATACGAATATTAATCAATAACAGGGAACAAGTTTATAAATCAAATAATTCAATGAATAAATAGAAATCAAACGTTTGTCCCGTATCGTGGTCCCGATCACAAAAGAAAACTACTCCATAAATTCAAGACTAAAATCAAATTTAAATGTTGAATTCATGTCTGAAAATAAGAAATTAAAAAGAAGAGAGATTCTCAATGATGGCGCGCGGATCTTGCGCGTAAATTGCGTTGTCTTTCGCCCACGTTGTCGCCGTCTTTTCCGGGTCAAATCTTCCCTTCTTCTCCAAAAGTCGGCCGCCTCTTCGAATCTTCAACCCCCTCCTTTTTGTTAGGTTATTTTCTTTTTATATCTCCCAAATCGCGAACAAAATCTTTGCCAAATTCTCGATCTGATATTGCATACACGGACCCCGTGCTTGCATCCGGGCAAGGGTCCGTGTAGACTCTGCCTCAAAATTCTTCCGGAATGGTGGACACGGACCCCGTGCCTGGGTCCGTCCAGGGGTCCGTGTAGACTCTGGATTTTTCTTCTCTGGATGATGACAAGCACGGACCCCGGATATAGGTCTGGCAAGGGGTCCGTTTACAGGTCTGTCTACACTCTGCTTTTCTCTTCTTTGGAGATTGCTGCACACTGACCCTTACACGGGGTCCGTGTAAGGGTCTGTGTCTGGACTTCATATCTTCTTCCTATTTTTCCGGGTATTTCTGATGTGGCATTGCGGAGTTTGACTTTTCTCTCATTTCTTTGGCTTTCGCCCTCTCTTGGTCAAACCTACAAATAGCCAAAATTAATCGAATTAAGCGCGAAACTCGGAATAAAATTGCCAGATAAGCACGAATGCGACAAAATATAATCCCTAAAATGCTATATAATTCGTGCTTATCAACTCCCCCACACTTAACCTTTGTTCGTCCTCGAACAAATCAGAGAAAAATAAAGATGAGAAATATTTCAGATTCAGAACTCTAGAGACACAATCAAAACTTCTCAATTTGTCAAATTCTTTCACCCCCGGTCAGAAGATCATGCTTCGCATATCACAAGACTCGCTTTCGTTGCAATTTAAGATTCAAACATTTACCCAGTAAGGATCAACAGAACAAGATGTGTGTAGTGTGTAGGTCATACTCGTACTCATCTTCAGCTACTTGGTTTCATGATCACTTATTTTTTTATTTGTTATCGAAACGCCCCATATGCTTGACTTTCATACCCCTCTCTACTAAATGTTGAACGACAGTGACTTGGTTAATAGGTCTTTTTAAGCTTATAACGTAAGGCCAAGGCTCACGGCTACAATAAAAGATAGGGAATCAAAAGTGAGATACAATAAACATTATTCCTGTATCACATTCATTCAACTTTCGACTCGTCAACAGTTATTGTCTTTTCATCAATTCCAGAGCTCTAGCGTCTCCTTTTCTTTCTCACTGTCCATCAACTTTCACCCATAGAATTTTGTTTCGGGTGCTTTCAACACTATACATTTTCCTCCTCTTTTTTTTTTTTTTTTTTCATGAATAAAAATTCATCGATTCCTTCACACATAATTTTCAATCCATTGGAGTAAAACATTTCAATGTGCACAGGAGTTTTATTTTTCTCACATGTAGGTAGGAAAAAGTGTATAGGCTATGATTCAGGTAGTTGATGTGGGATATTGAATAACCGACGAATGGGGCTAACTGTGTGTCATACCATTCGATTTTTTCAGGCTCAAAAGGGGTTATTAGGGGCAATGAATGATGTAACGGTCAGGCTTGAAAGGCTCAAACGGTTCAAAGATCGCCTAAATCATCCCTAAGTCACCATCGTTCGTATTTTCGCTTCGAGGGCTAATCAGACAAGTTCTAGGGATCGTTGTTCGATTTCTCTTTTTCTTTTTTTTTTTTGATTTTTTTTTTTTTTTTTCATTTCACCAATTCACTATCAACGAGTAAAAGTTTGACCTCGTGCATTGAACAAAATGTTGATACAAAACTGGTTCATGTCTGGCCCTCTCCTTGAAACTACGACTCATCTCATTCAATACTAGGCACAAAACCATTTTCCGGGTGATCCAAAATCTAACAAATTAATCCGATTATTAAGTGAAACAAGAGTTCTTTGTCTAAAAATAGTCTCCTCCTACGTTAAAAGTGATGTTTAGTGTTGTGCAACGATGTGTAACAAGACTGACCCACCCCCACACTTTGAACTTGACACTGCCCTCAGTGTAAAACAATATAAAATGAACTATCTAATATGTGAAAACAGAAACACTTCCCTGGTCAGATGTCGAGTACGTGGTGAAAAGAGGTAGAGATCGGCAAGTCCTGGTCTGTTCGAGATTTTGAGATCGGTCGCCCTGCTAAATTTTCCCACACCTGATAAATTCCACCGCCAGTAGATAAATTACCTGCACCACCAATCACTGAGATTAACTCATCAACTAAATACATAAAACAAAAATAAGGAAAAAGAAAATAAAACAGGAAACGAAAACTAAAAATAAACACTGGGTTGCCTCCCAGTAAGCGCTAAATTCATTGTCTATAGCTTGACTACGGAGAAGCATCCCTCAAGTAGCGGCTTCCGCCCATAGTAAATATCATACAATATTACATATGGGTCTTGGTTATATGTGCCCTCAAGCTTGGCATGATATTGACATTGTAAGCTCGTCACTCCAACAACACTCATGTATGAGTTCAGCTCCTTCGACTTGAGTTCTTCTACATCCTCCAACTTCTCTTCTGCCTTATCATCGCATAGGAATTCCTCGAAGAATTTTTCTTTCGTCTTTGAGATCGGTCTGCCTGCTTCCAGGTACTGCATGTATTCCTTAACATCCTCAGTTTCCAACTTTCCTGGACATGAATTAGTCAAGCAAATTCCTAAAGGATCTTCACCTATCAATTCCTGCGAACCACACTCAACAAGTTCGTCAGTAGCCTCAATTCTAAAACAGTTAGATGTATCATTAGGATATTTGATGGACTGAAAAACATTAAACACCACACTCTCATCATTCAATCTCAACACCAACTCACCCTTTTGTACATCTATCAGAGCTTTTCCCGTGGCTAAAAACGGTCTTCCTAAAATAAGAGGAATCTCACGATCCTCTTCCATATCTAACACCACAAAGTCCACTGGGAAAATAAACTTATCAACCTTCACCAACACATCCTCCACAACTCCCCTAGGATATTTAATTGACCTATCAGCTAACTGTAGGGAAATTGTAGTTTGTTTCACCTCACCTATTTTCAACTTCTCAAAACATGAATATGGCATCAAGTTAATGCTTGCGCCTAAGTCACACAACGCTTTATTAAAATTCGAAGTTCCAATAGTACAAGGGATAGAGAAACTACCTGGATCCTTAAGCTTCGGAGGGAGTTTATTTTGTAAAATTGCAGAACATTCCTCCGAAAGCTTAACTGTCTCAAAATCTACCAGTTTCCTCTTGTTTGATAAAATTTCTTTAAGAAACTTTGCATAGGAAGGCATTTGAGCTAAAGCTTCTGCAAACGGGATATTTATGTGCAGCTTTTTGAAAATCTCAAGAAATTTTGAAAATTGAGTATCCAGTTGCAGTTGCTTTGCTCTTTGGGGAAACGGGAGTGAATTAATATCAATATGAGAGTTCGAGTTTAGAGACTTACCTTTCTCCCTTGCGTTCTCGGACCTTTGCTTTGATGACTCCTTCTCCTTCGCATAGTTATCGACATCAACCACCTCTTGCTTTATGGGAGACGTCACCGTGACTGCATGGACACCTTTAGGATTCTTTTCCGTGTCACTAGGTAGTGAACCCGGAGCTCGTGTGGCCATCTGTGTCGCTAGCTGTCCTAGTTGAGTCTCCACTCTTTGCATCATGGCATCATGGTTTTGCCATCTCATCTCGTTCCCGGCTATGTATTTGGCAAGCATATCCTCGAGATTCGACTTGCTCTCTTGTGGCTTGAAACCGGGTGGCATTGAAGGTCCAGCACCTTGCGGTGGTTGAGGTGGCTGTTGAGGAGGTCTTTGCTGTGTAGGATGTTGTGGCGGATTAAAAACTAGTGGCTCAACAGCAGTTTCAGGTTGCCTCCATCCAAAATTCGGATGATTTCTCCAGCCCGGATTATACGAGAAACTGTATGGGTTATATTGTGGAGGACCTTGGTTTCCCACATAATTCACCGAGTCCCCCCCAAAGCACTGTATTCCCTCACAAGACATATCCGGCATGAATGGCATGTCACAAGATGGACCACCAACTAATTCAGCATTTCCTTGGATCAGATTCACTGACTTGACTGGTATTGACTTCTGCGCTTGTAACTGTGCCATCTGATGTGTCAATCCATCAAGTTTCGCTGTAATTGCTGCCAGAGCATCCATTTCCAAGAATCCTACTTTCTTCTCCCTGCGGTTTTCTTGCCAACCCACATTGCTCTCGGCCATATTGGATATGATTTCAAGTGCTGCAGTCGGCGTTTTTCGATATAAGCTCCCATTTGCTGCCGCGTCGAGCATAGATCTCACAGAAGGATCCACTCCATAATAGAATGTCTCCACTTGCTGGCCAGTTGAAAAACCATGTCTCGGGCACATCCTCAACATCTTTTTAAATCTTGCCCATGCTGAATTCAGTGACTCCCCATCTCTCTGCCTGAAGGATGTGATCTCATTCCGCAATTGTGTAATTTTAGTTGGGGGAAAGTACCTATGCAAGAATACCTCAACCAATCCATCCCAAGTAGTGATGGAACCAGCTGGCAGATCACGAAGCCATTCCATGGCGTCTCCCTGCAGGGAGAATGGAAATAATCTGAGTCGAATGGCGTCGGTACTCACCCCATTGCACTTAATCGTATCACAAATCGACAAAAAATTCTCCAGATGTGCATTAGGGTCTTCAGATGGTGCTCCACCGAACTTTACTTGCATTTGGATCATTTGGATGATGCCTGGCTTCAGCTCGAATGTATTTGCCTGAATCGTAGGGCGGATTATACTAGACCCATAACCTTCGAATGCTGGTCGATGAAGCTCCATCAATGTACGGTTATCCTCTTCTCCGGCCATTCCTTCGAATTCTGGTTTAAGATCTATTTCAGGTTCTGCTTCAGACTCGGATTCAAAAGACAAGTTGTTGTTCCTTCGATTTCTGCGGATGCTTCGAAGGGTGCTTTCAATCTCCAGATCGAGTGGCACTAGATTTTTGACGTCCTGAGCACGGTTCATATAACACGAGCTAACCCCTGAAATCAAAAATTTAAGTGCACAATTTAAGCTCCAAAAGAGTATATATAATAAGAAAAACTGAAACAAAATTAATCAAAATACTAAAGAATAGAATAACTGAAAAATTTAAAACTAAGAATAAAAGCCTAGTCTCAAACAAATAATTTATCCTAATATTAAATAAATAGTCCCCGGCAACGGCGCCAAAAACTTGACCGACGAATTCGGTTGGGATTAATTCTAGCAAGCGGACTAGGTCAAGTTATAGTAAATGGACAGACGTCCAAGTATCGATCCCACAGAGACTATTATTTAATTACTAAGATTTAATTATTTTATTTAATCTAGACAAACAATAATGAGTGATTTGATTTTTATATCAAATAAGTAAATTTTAAACTAAGTTACGCAAATTTAATGGCTAATTCGAATACCAGAGAGGCTTGAAATTTGGGATTTTCAAATTTAAATAGAATGACCGGGAACACACGACGGTAACAAATTTTAATTAATATCAAGCACTGAAATTATTCAACCAAAAATTATTCAACATCACGATGCAATTCCCTGATTTAATCATAAATCTATTTCTAGAATTTATAATCCTATTTTTATTTAACAGTTCAATTATTTCTAATTGAATTTAATTAAACAAAAACGCATTTAACAATGAATGAATTACAGCTGTCGCCTAAAATCGCACACTGAAACCGAATACTATTTCTAGTCGGTTTAACCGTGTGTTGATCAATATTTTCGAAGCTAAACTCAATCTGTTCTCTTTCGAGTCAAGATTGAACGACAAACATGCAAATAATTGGCCAGATTAAAAGCACGAAATTTATACGAATATTAATCAATAACAGGGAACAAGTTTATAAATCAAATAATTCAATGAATAAATAGAAATCAAACGTTTGTCCCGTATCGTGGTCCCGATCACAAAAGAAAACTACTCCATAAATTCAAGACTAAAATCAAATTTAAATGTTGAATTCATGTCTGAAAATAAGAAATTAAAAAGAAGAGAGATTCTCAATGATGGCGCGCGGATCTTGCGTGTAAATTGCGTTGTCTTTCGCCCACGTTGTCGCCGTCTTTTCCGGGTCGCAAATCTTCCCTTCTTCTCCAAAAGTCGGCCGCCTCTTCGAATCTTCAACCCCCTCCTTTTTGTTAGGTTATTTTCTTTTTATATCTCCCAAATCGCGAACAAAATCTTTGCCAAATTCTCGATCTGATATTGCATACACGGACCCCGTGCTTGCATCCGGGCAAGGGTCCGTGTAGACTCTGCCTCAAAATTCTTCCGGAATGGTGGACACGGACCCCGTGCCTGGGTCCGTCCAGGGGTCCGTGTAGACTCTGGATTTTTCTTCTCTGGATGATGACAAGCACGGACCCCGGATATAGGTCTGGCAAGGGGTCCGTTTACAGGTCCGTCTACACTCTGCTTTTCTCTTCTTTGGAGATTGCTGCACACTGACCCTTACACGGGGTCCGTGTAAGGGTCTGTGTCTGGACTTCATATCTTCTTCCTATTTTTCCGGGTATTTCTGATGTGGCATTGCGGAGTTTGACTTTTCTCTCATTTCTTTGGCTTTCGCCCTCTCTTGGTCAAACCTACAAATAGCCAAAATTAATCGAATTAAGCGCGAAACTCGGAATAAAATTGCCAGATAAGCACGAATGCGACAAAATATAATCCCTAAAACGCTATATAATTCGTGCTTATCATGTACCAAACTATGCCTAAGAGATATGATACAACATCAGTAGATAGTCATACACCTCTTCGAAATCATAGGCCTAATAGCTTTGACTCATTAGTATCCAAGTTAGATGGACTATGCGTTGTAACAAATATAAGGAAATAAAGTCGCTTCTTGACTTACTATAGTTTTTAGCCTAGTGTTAAACGGTGATCCTACCAATTTTTATCAGAGCGAGGTAATTGGTTCACCGTTCAAGTCATCCAAGAAACATATTTTTATATTTCTTGGGAAAAATATTGAGTTAAACGTGCATGAGTGAGAATCCTACTGAGATAAGTAACCACCTGATAAGTTCTCATGCAGCAAACGGTTGAAATTGCGCCACTTGATCTGGTTGACTGTGTGGGCCGTAAAAAGTGACACCAAATCTTAATGTAATATTGTCTTTGATGAATACAAGACTGACAATCGAGAAATGGTCATACTGATCTCTACGAGATATGAGATGACATCAGCATATAGATATGTACTTCCCCAGAATCACGGGTTTAAAAGCTTAACTCATTATATAGTAAAAGCTCTATAAATGAATAATTTTAACATCATAAAATTTTATTGATTTAGTATATAAATTAGTAGTTTATTATTTTAAAGATATATTTTATCCAACACATAAATTTAATTACATAAAACTCATTGTGTTTCAACAATGCAAGTATCATATTCATTGAATTATTATAATAAATTTCATTAAAAACAAACAACCATATAATCATATTTTGCTAAATTATCCTAGTTATGTATATGATTTTAGGAAACTATTAATTTATGATATTAACGGGGATCACAATTCTTTCATAAGGAAAAAGATTGGATCTTACATATTGTAAGGACCGTGTATCGTATTATCGTAAATCTCATATGATTATCGATAATTAATGAAATTGTCATGTGATTATGTATTTGATGTATATCATGACAATGGAATTGAGAAACAAATATTGTACATGAATTGATGTTGTATGAATTTGATTTGAAAGGCCGGACGCCAATACGTACAAAATCAAACATTCTGTACAGAACATGTGGCGCCCGAGCGGTAGAAAATTACCGCCCGAGCGCCAGGGTATCTGAAATGAGTATTCGGGCAGAATACTTCGCGCCCGAGCGGTAGTTTGTTACCGCCCGAGCGCGATGTAAATCATGTTCTCAGCCAGAACATGCCGCGCCCGAGCGGTAATTTCCTACCGCCCGAGCGCGGTGCAATTGTACTCGGGGGCAGAGTGTCTCGCGCTCGGGCGCGAGAATTCTACCGCAAGAGCGCGAGAAGCGGTGGAGTGATAAAATCGAGAATTCTGTACGTTTTCTTTCATTTTATCCTTACGTCTTCGAGAGTTATCGAGAGAATTTGATTTCTTTCTTCCAAATCGACTTTGAAACGCCGTCTAAACGCGAAACAAATTATATATTTGTTATCTGCGCCTTGAGAGCTTCTGACTGAGGTAAGTTTCTTCCAGTTCCATCAGCTTTAAATATCAAGGTGCTGGAATATTATGTATTTGAAGTTGAATTTCTGATATGTAGTAGAATATCCGACAATAAACTCGTATTCGAAGTCGGAATTGAATTATGATATGATTTTGATTTGATATGAATTTTTGAAGTTTCAAATAATATTTGAAACTCATATTAATGGTTTTGAAGCGTGTTATTGATTGGAATGAATATGTTATTGATGTAGATCAAGTATTATATCAGTATCTTCAGGCTACATCAATTGGAACAAAGAATTGAGGTATGTTGCAACCGGGTAACATACGACAGGTATCTGTATTATATGATATATGATTGGATTGATTTGATTGGATTGGATTGGAATACGTGTCTATGTGCCTATTTGATGATTTGATGTGGCATACATGACATTGAGATTTGAGTATCGATGTATAAAATAAATGTTTTGTTAACACACATCATTTTATGCATACATCGATACATGACATGCACGTTGAGCTATGATCCTTGGATACCCTGATATGATTTGATTAGATTCCGAGGTTTGTGAACACAATCGCTATGCCGGTATTATATGACCCGTAAAGCATAGACAATTGTGGCCCCATATGATTGGATATGAGATGTGGGATTGACGACGCTTCGTCGACGTTGTCATATGTGTATTCCCATATCGGCCGGTGTGCCAGCTCGAGCATTGATTTGATTTGATAGCGATTCGATTGATTCTGACATGTGCTCATTGGATGGGCATTTGACCTGATACCTCCACGACATACATGCATTGCATACCATATATCATTGTTTAGATATCTGTGGTATATATGATTGGTTGTTCCATACGGAGCTTTGCTCACCCCCAAGGGGGGCTGTTGTTGTCTTTGTGTGTGGATAATGGCAGGTACTCCAGGATATCAGGAGACCAGAGAGGGTACTTCTGGTGGGAGCCACAGCTTGGGCTAAGGTTTATGATTATGTCTTGTTCCCAGTATATATGTATGTGTATCTATATACCGGGGCATGTCCCGAGGATATGAGGTGTTTGTATGTGATTGGTTGTGATTACGTGTGGGCATGATTATGACGTGAGATTAAATACTATTTTTAGTATTTAAATATCAGAAGAGATATTTTGGGCTCATTGTAAAGAAATTTTAAACCCGTTTTCCGCTGTGATTAATTAAACCCTAATCAGATTGCATTATAATAACGATTAGGAGTTAAGGGCCCCACACTAGATGGTATCAGAGCCTAGCTGGGAATGCTCTGTTGAGTCTTGTGTACACTTGAATAGGCACAAATGAATTGTGCGTATGTGTTTGACTTATTTGTATTACTTGCTCTTATGTGATTTGATTTGAGTAAGTATCTGATGAGATTGATGATATGAGACGATGAGATTATGAATTGATATGAAATTGTGATATTCATCTTTTGATTTGTAGATGGATCACACAGATGAAGTTGCGAGTAGTAATACTGAGAGGATTGTTGGGCAATTTGAAGTATTGTCCATGGATGTGGTTATGGCTCGATTTCAAGACTTGAAACCACCAAAGTTCTTTGGCACTGAGAGTGCTGAAAGAGCTGAGGCCTGGCTGAAGGATATCGAGCACTTGTTTAATATTGTTGAGTATTCCAAGGCTCGGAGACTGAAACTTGCTTTGTATCAGCTGAAAGACCGAGCTAAATCTTGGTGGGAAGCCGCTGAGATTGGATTGAAAGAGGCTGGGACTGAAGTCACATGGGATGTCTTCAAGGCCCAGTTTCTGGAGCAGTATTCTCCTCCATCTTATTATACTGCTCAGGAGAATGAATTTAATAATCTGCAGCAGGGAACGATGACTGTTGCAGAGTATGCTTCTAAATTTTCTACGTTATTGAAGTATGCACCTCACGTGGCTGGGAATGCGAGGGCAAAATATAACAGGTTTGTAAATGGTTTACATCCTGTCTTGTATACATATGTTGTTTCTGGATTGCCTACCAGCTACGCAGAGGCAGTTGAACGAGCCAAGGCAGCCGAGGCTGGACTTAGGCGGGGAGGTCCACAGTATACTCCTCCACCACCGGTGTCAGCTCAGCAGCCTACTTTGCGACCGAGGGGTAAGAAGTTCAAGAAGACTGGCTCTGCTTCTTCGTCTTCTTCGAGCTCTAGTGGATCACAGCGAGGGAGTCCTGTGATAGCTCCCTACTGTAGTCATTGTGGAGGCAAACATACTATCGAGCAGTGTCGAGGTATGTTTGGTACTTGTTATCAATGTGGGCAGGAAGACCATTTCTCTCGAGTATGTCCGAACAGGGGTACGACTTCTGCTCAACCCCAGCCAGGATTTAGAGGTGGCCCTAGTATGACAAGACCTGCTGTTCCTGTTCCATCTTTTCAGCAGTCGAATGTCCCACGATATCGAGGACCGGGTGGTCAGAGTGCCCAAGTTCCTCCTCAAGTGAGAGTGTATGCCATGACTGAGGATCAGGCGAGAGAAGCTCCTGGTGGTGTAATTGCAGGTATTTGCACGCTTTGCGATTATCCTGCACGTGTTTTATTTGATACAGGAGCATCTCATTCATTCATATCTCATGCATTTGTTGCATCTCACGATATTGAATGTACCCCGTTGTATGATACTTTGTCGATAGCCACGCCAACAGGAAAGATTATTTTGTCTGAGAAAGTTGTGCATAATTGTGTATTGATATACGAGGATAATGTGATATTCCTGAATTTGATTGTCCTCCCTATGCACGACTTCGATTGTATTGTTGGCATGGATATCTTGATGACAAATCGAGCTACCGTTGATTGTTGTCACGGAGTGGTTCGATTTCGACCTATTGATGGACCCAAGTGGAATTTTTATGGCAAGGGTTCCCAAGCCAAAATTCCATTGGTATCTTCCTTGGAAATGTCTCGATTGCTGACTAGCGGAGATGAGGGTTATCTTATCTACGCTATTGATATTTCGAAGAAGGAGTCTTCTTTATCTGAGATTCCTGTTGCGAAAGAATTTCCGGATGTATTTCCCGATGAGATTCCTGATTTTCCTCCTCATCGAGAGGTTGAATTTGGTATTGATCTTGTGCCGGGGACTGCGCCTATATCTAAAGCTCCCTATCGCATGGCACCACTGGAACTGAAAGAATTGAAAGAACAATTACAGGATCTTCTCGATAAGGGATATATTCGACCGAGTGTATCACCTTGGGGAGCTCCAGTTTTATTTGTTCGAAAGAAAGATGGTACAATGCGAATGTGTATCGATTATAGACAATTGAATCGGGCTACTGTGAAAAATAAGTACCCACTTCCTCGTATTGATGACTTGTTTGATCAACTTCAGGGTACTTCTGTATACTCGAAGGTTGATCTTCGTTCTGGGTATCATCAAGTACGAGTTCGAGACGAAGATGTACCCAAAACTGCTTTTCGTACGAGGTATGGCCATTATGAATTCCTGGTTATGCCTTTCGGTCTTACGAATGCTCCTGCTATTTTTATGGATTTAATGAATCGTGTCTTCCGAGATTATCTGGACCGATTCGTTATTGTGTTTATCGATGATATTCTTGTGTATTCGAAATCGAAAAAGGAGCATGCTGAACATCTGAGACTGGTACTTCAAACTCTTCGTACTAGTCATTTGTATGCCAAATTGTCCAAATGCGAATTCTGGATGGACCAAGTGGTATTTCTGGGCCACGTCATTTCGAGACATGGCATATCTGTTGATCCTGCGAAGGTCGAAGCTGTATTGAATTGGCCGAGACCTACGAATGTTCCTGAGATCCGTAGCTTCATGGGTTTAGCTGGATATTATCGCCGTTTTATTGAAGAATTTTCGAAAATTGCTAAACCGATTACTCAACTGACACAGAAGAATCAGCGATTCATTTGGTCAGATGAATGTGAAGCTAGTTTTCTTGAATTGAAGACGAGATTGACCACAGCACCTGTGCTTACTATTCCCTCAGGTACCGGAGGATTTGTGGTATGTACAGATGCATCTGGTAAAGGTTTGGGCTGTGTTCTGATGCAACACGGCAAGGTGGTTGCTTATGCGTCTCGTCAATTAAAATCTCATGAAACTCGTTATCCTGTTCATGATCTCGAATTGGCCGCCATTGTGTTTGCTTTGAAGATTTGGCGCCATTATTTGTACGGAGAAAAGTTTGTTATTTATTCGGACCATAAGAGTCTGAAATATCTCTTTTCTCAATCTGATTTGAATATGAGGCAACGAAGGTGGATGGATCTCCTGAAGGATTTTGATTGTGAGATTCAATATCACCCTGGATCGGTGAATGTTACTGCGGATGCCCTGAGCCGTAAAGTTCATGACTCTGTTCTAGCTTCTGTTAGTGTCGCCAAGGTACATGATGATATATGTACTTCTGGTTGGACTTTTCACTCGAATTGGAATTCTGTCACTGTCTCAGCATTGCAAATTGAGCCGAATTTGATATCGAAGATTCGAAAGGCCCAACGAAGCGATGCTCAGATCCAAAAGTCGAAAGAACTGGTATCTGCTGGACATCAGTCTGGATTTCAGATTTCTTCTGATGGTTTTTTACGTCTTAACGGTCGGCTGGTAGTTCCTAATGATTCTGATTTGAAATCTGCCCTTCTTCGTGAAGCACATTGTAGCAAATACAGTATTCACCCGGGAGGCCGGAAGATGTATTTGACATTGAGACCTCAATTCTGGTGGAGACGTATGAAGAAGGACATTGCTGAATTTATTTCGAAATGTCTTGTCTGCCAGCAAGTGAAAGCCGAGAGAATGAAACCGGGAGGATTACTCCATAGTCTTGAAATCCCGAAATGGAATTGGGAGCATATTGCTATGGATTTTGTGACTCATTTACCTCGTTCGCCCAAGGGCTGTGATGCTATTTGGGTTATTATTGATCGGCTTTCGAAATCTGCACATTTTATTCCGTATGAGCGAACTTATCCTTATAAAAGAATGGCCCGTTTATACATTGAGAATGTTGTGAGACTGCACGGGGTGCCAGTCTCAATTGTATCTGATCGTGATCCCAGGTTTGCTTCTAAATTCTGGGGTAGTTTTCAGGAAGCGATGGGTACGCGTTTGGCTATGAGTACTGCTTATCATCCTCAAACTGATGGTCAGACTGAGCGTACGATTCAGACTTTAGAGGATATGTTACGTGCGATTGTGATGGATTTCAGAATGGGATGGCAAGATGCCTTACCATTGGTTGAATTTTCATATAATAATAGCTTTCAGACGAGTATCGGTATGGCTCCGTTTGAAGCTCTATATGGGAGACGATGTAGATCACCGTTATTCTGGGATGAGATTGGTGAGAAACAATTGACTGGACCTGAAATGATACAGGAAATGAATGATAAGGTTCAGTTAATTCGGCAGCGGATGAAAGCTGCTCAGGATCGTCAAACGAGTTATGCGAATAAACGAAGACGACCCTTGGAATTCCAGAAAGGTGACAGAGTGTTTTTGAAAATATCTCCCTTTAGAGGCACTGTTCGATTCGACATGCGAGGGAAGTTATCTCCTCGATATGTTGGTCCATACGAGATTCTGGATCGAGTTGGTGATCTTGCGTATCGATTGGCATTGCCACCAGCTCTATCTGCTATTCACGATGTGTTTCATGTTTCTATGTTGAGGAAATATGAACCTGATCCATCGCATGTGCTTGCACCTGATGAGGTTGAACTGGATCCTTCTCTTTCCTATGTTGAACAACCTGTTCGCATTATGGATCGAAAGGAGAAGATATTGAGAAACAAATCGATTCCTTTGGTACGAGTACAATGGACACGACATGGTGTTGAAGAATCAACATGGGAATTGGAGAGCAAGATGCGAGACTCGTATCCGCATTTATTTGATTCTACGACATCTATTCCATTGTATTCGATGTATTTTGATCCTTATTCTGATTTTAGCTTTGATATGTACTATAACTGGTAACAAATGTATGTTTGCCAATGTTATGTATATAAGACTGTTTGAGATTTCGAGGACGAAATCTTTTAAGAGGGGGAGAAATGTAAGGACCGTGTATCGTATTATCGTAAATCTCATATGATTATCGATAATTAATGAAATTGTCATGTGATTATGTATTTGATGTATATCATGACAATGGAATTGAGAAACAAATATTGTACATGAATTGATGTTGTATGAATTTGATTTGAAAGGCCGGACGCCAATACGTACAAAATCAAACATTGTGTACAGAACATGTGGCGCCCGAGCGGTAGAAAATTACCGCCCGAGCGCCAGGGTATCTGAAATGAGTATTCGGGCAGAATACTTCGCGCCCGAGCGGTAGTTTGTTACCGCCCGAGCGCGATGTAAATCATGTTCTCAGCCAGAACATGCCGCGCCCGAGCGGTAATTTCCTACCGCCCGAGCGCGGTGCAATTGTACTCGGGGGCAGAGTGTCTCGCGCTCGGGCGCGAGAATTCTACCGCCCGAGCGCGAGAAGCGGTGGAGTGATAAAATCGAGAATTCTGTACGTTTTCTTTCATTTTATCCTTACGCCTTCGAGAGTTATCGAGAGAATTTGATTTCTTTCTTCCAAATCGACTTTGAAACGTCGTCTAAACGCGAAACAAATTATATATTTGTTATCTGCGCCTTGAGAGCTTCTGACTGAGGTAAGTTTCTTCCAGTTCCATCAGCTTTAAATATCAAGGTGCTGGAATATTATGTATTTGAAGTTGAATTTCTGATATGTAGTAGAATATCCGACAATAAACTCGTATTCGAAGTCGGAATTGAATTATGATATGATTTTGATTTGATATGAATTTTTGTAGTTTCAAATAATATTTGAAACTCATATTAATGGTTTTGAAGCGTGTTATTGATTGGAATGAATATGTTATTGATGTAGATCAAGTATTATATCAGTATCTTCAGGCTACATCAATTGGAACAAAGAATTGAGGTATGTTGCGACCGGGTAACATACGACAGGTATCTGTATTATATGATATATGATTGGATTGATTTGATTGGATTGGATTGGAATACGTGTCTATGTGCCTATTTGATGATTTGATGTGGCATACATGACATTGAGATTTGAGTATCGATGTATAAAATAAATGTTTTGTTAACACACATCATTTTATGCATACATCGATACATGACATGCACGTTGAGCTATGATCCTTGGATACCCTGATATGATTTGATTGGATTCCGGGGTTTGTGAACACAATCGCTATGCCGGTATTATATGACCCGTAAAGCATAGACAATTGTGGCCCCATATGATTGGATATGAGATGTGGGATTGACGACGCTTCGTCGACGTTGTCATATGTGTATTCCCATATCGGCCGGTGTGCCAGCTCGAGCATTGATTTGATTTGATAGCGATTCGATTGATTCTGACATGTGCTCAGTGGATGGGCATTTGACCTGATACCTCCACGACATACATGCATTGCATACCATATATCATTGTTTAGATATCTGTGGTATATATGATTGGTTGTTCCATACGGAGCTTTGCTCACCCCCAAGGGGGGCTGTTGTTGTCTTTGTGTGTGGACAATGGCAGGTACTCCAGGATATCAGGAGACCAGATAGGGTACTTCTGGTGGGAGCCACAGCTTGGGCTAAGGTTTATGATTATGTCTTGTTCCCAGTATATATGTATGTGTATCTATATACCGGGGCATGTCCCGAGGATATGAGGTGTTTGTATGTGATTGGTTGTGATTACGTGTGGGCATGATTATGACGTGAGATTAAATACTATTTTTAGTATTTAAATATCAGAAGAGATATTTTGGGCTCATTGTAAAGAAATTTTAAACCCGTTTTCCGCTGTGATTAATTAAACCCTAATCAGATTGCATTATAATAACGATTAGGAGTTAAGGGCCCCACACATATTCCCATGTTATTGGTCTGAATTTTTATAATTGATTTTTTTAAGAAAACCAAAAAACATTAACTGCTAATGAATTGGGCATCATTTAATTACTACTAAATTTACAACTCTATATTTTTAATCTTGGTTTCTCTAACTCCCTATTTATGTTTAACACGAACTAATATAAGTAAATAGCATATTTTTTAAGTGAACAATTTATTTACCTCTAATTTTAAATAAAGATATAAAAATTAAATAATTCGAAAATAAAAAAACTATTATCATAAATTGCTGCACAAAAATTTAAACATCAATAAATGCCTAATGGTTTTGTTCCCTTTCAAATTTCTGATTCGTGTCTCTAACATTTTGAGGGATAAAGTTTTAAATAAATTGACATTACCGATCTTAATATCTCATATATTTTTAGTACTAAAAATAATTTTGGCAAAAACTTCTGTGAAAAGATCTCATAAGTCGTATTTTGTGAGACAGATATATTATTTCGGCTATCCATGAAAAAATATTACTTTTCACTCTAAAAATAATACTTTTTATTGTGAATATCGGTAGTGTTGACCCGTCTCGCAGATAAAGATTTGCGAAACCGTCTCACAAGAAACTTTTGGAGAATGTAGTTTTCCATGGATTGAACTCAAAACTCTCGTCCCGAGTATATTTTTCCAACATCACTCTCATTCCTTTTCTTTCATACCAATTTATTACCCCGTCACCATTCACTCAATCCAAACATGAAGCTCTGTATCACCCCATTGCACTAATAACATCGAAACATCAGATCTCTATTCACAATAACAAAAGTTTCGACAAATCTCGACTCGACTCAATGATCCCTCAAACATTTATCACTTACCAAAATTTTGTAATTTTTATATAATGTAATCTGATCCCCCCGTCTCAATTCGCCCTCCGATCATTTTGATCTCTAATAAACTTAATTATTCTTGAAATTGTAATCCATTAAACATTTAAACTAAAGGGTGTAATTAAGTTGAGCAATTTGATTTCAAAGAAATCGCCTCAGGTGGGGTTTGATATGATATTATTCTATGTGCCAAAAATGTACCCAAGATTCATGATAGTTAATGTGTTTTACCCTTATGTGGACGGGTTTGGCAAAAAAAGGAGAGGACTCGCTTGTAACTTTCTGAATCATTGCAAAATTGATATTCTGAGACTTGATATCCTGTCTTATATTTGTTGGGCTCCTTAAGTTAATTTTGGAATGGTAGTACCGAAATGTTATTTTGGTAATAATTTTTAATATTAAGAGCAGGACACTGTACACGTCAATATTACTATGATATCATATTAAAACAAAAAATGATTATATTTTTTTAATTTTTATTCTTCAACATTTTTTTGAAAATTATATAAATTTTATTTTTGTGGCATTCATATTGTCATAGTTATTGGATATACTAATGTCTATTGTGAACCAAAGTACTTTTGATATGGATGTTATGTCTACTTTAGTAAAGTAAAACATTTTACATTTATTATTGGGTTTTTTTTTTATCAACTCATTTAAAATTTTAACTTACTACTCATTTTTTATCGTCTCATTTAAAATTCACCATCTGGTTAATCTACCACATCGTTCTCAAAGAAGACAAAAATTTGTGTGAGACGGTCTCATGGGTCTTTTTTGTAAGACGGATTTCTTATTTGGGTCATCCATGAAAAAGTATTTCATTTTTACGCTAACAATATTATTTTTTATTGTGAAAATCGGTAGGGTTGACCCGTCTCACAGATAAAAATTCGTGATACCGTCTCAGAAGAGACATATTCTCCAAAGAAAGGTGCAAATAAATTATTTAATTAGTCCAAATAAGCATTAATCAATCGTGTGGTGATGGTAATTATACTATTGGGACATATATATGTAGATCGCTTTTAATCTTTATGGGCATAGGAGAAATTTTTTTTAAAAAAAGAAGAGGCTTTAGGCATTGACTGGATACTATTATGAAGTGTGTTAAAATAAAATAAAACTTGATATTGATTTAGTAGGAGAACGACAGTTGATCAAAGCAAAACCAACAGAGTATTAAATAACAACAACAACCTCTAAAATTATTATTAAACATAGAACTAAAAAATCAACATAGTTAAAAAATTTATATTTCTTCACAAGTAATTAACATTAATTAAAATTCGTGGAATTTGTCTAGAAGAAAACTTACATTTTGTATATATAAGATTATTCCTCTATTTGAAATGATTTTACGATATAATAGTTAGTTAAATTAACTAAACGAAAAGTTTTTTTTTTTTTTTTTTTTTTTGAATCAGGAGAGGGGAACATTACATTTGCGTTTCGAATATGAGACATGGTCTGAAACTTAGGATGTTGGTGATATATGAGTTACAAGTCATCGAAAAAATGAAAATAATTTACAATCAATTAATAATTTTAAGTCCAAAAATCATCTTTGTCAACAAATCAAGTATGTATATCGAAAATTTTCCATAATACTTAAACTTGAATCGTGTAAATTAGGTACTTTATATTAGTGGAAGCCTTTTTTGTTACACGACTAATTTATAGTATAATAATAGAATTATCGTAAGAACATTAAAACATGAGAAGGCTTTTTGTGAGATGGTCTCACGACTCTTTATCTATGAGACGGGTCATCTCTACCGATATTCACAATAAAAAGTAATACTTTAAGAATAAAAATTAACAATTTTTCATGGATGATTCAAATAAGAGATCCGTCTCACAAATACAACCCGTGAGACCGTCTCACACAAGTTTTTGTCTTAAAACATTATAGTTCAATTTTTTTTTTGTCTGTTGATTCTAATGGGCGGCGAAAAATAATTCTAAATATACAATCAAATTTATAACACAAAAAATTGAATACAAAAATTCATTTTATTAAAATCTGATGATAAATTCAATCCAAAATCTCATCAGATAATAAAAAATGTCATGATATAATAACAAAATATAAGTATATAATTACTGTAAATATCACAAAACGACACTCTATATTTGTTGTATTTTTAACATTATTCGTTACGAAACCTAACCAAAGGTCGCTTGTACAATTTCGCCGCTTTATTGGGTTTTTGTCAAGGACCACTATTCCCTTATTTAAAGCCATTGACCAAAGAACATGGAGATCGGGTCCTCCTCCAATTAAAATTTTCTTTTTAGCAAAACCTAAAGTCTAAAATTACAAACTATCATAAAATAAATTAAATTTAAATAGGCTGTCTCCATGATATTTCTTAGCTTTCTTGCATCTCATTTTTATTTACTTTTTTATTAATTAACTACATAGATACAATAAATGATCAATAAATTATTATACCACAACCAATGACTTGTTCATGTGTATAAATACGAATATTAATATCTATTAACGTTGTTTAAGTGGTTAGTTGTATACATAAAAGCCTATATCAGTGGACGAGATTGGTTGTGCGGCTTCGAATTTGAATTTTTCAACAAATTTCTTATTTTTTTATACAATTATTATTTTACAATAAAAAGTAATATTCTTTTATGGGTAACCCAAATATAATATATGTCTCACAAAACTGGTCCGTGAGACTGTCTCATAAAAAAATTTATTTTTGAAAATAAACGTATATCGTAACTTTATTCAACATTCGTCTCCTTACATGGATGGAATACATATTATATGGTGTGATGAAATAAATACATAGTGAAACAAAATATGATATTAAAAGTTTGAATGGCACTTTCGCACAATCTTCTAATTGCATGCTCACACATCACGTTGATTTACTGAAATTATATATATATATATATATATATATATATATATATATATATATATATATATATATATATATATATATATATATATATATATATATATAGCAAGAATTAAAGTAAAAATGTATAATGAACTCTGTGTTGTTGATTTAATTGCAGACTGTAATACAGATAGAGACTTTATATCTACACTTGACCGCAACCAATGATTCAATTGAAAAAGAGGCATGCATGCTCTGCGTCAAATAATTAAATTAAGTTGTTTCCATAAGATAATTTAAAATCAATGGATTTCGATTATAATTTTATTATTTATAATAAAACAATATATCAAAGTTTAAATATATATCTTATTTATTTACAACTTATTTGTATCAAAGTAAAATGCATTTCAAATAACAACATAATGGAGTTAACTTGAAATTCATCATAATTAATATAAAATACTACAAAAACATTTAAAAATGAACTTGAAGTTTGTGATCTCAGTTGAATATATATAAAATATATAGATTTGAAATACATCAATCAAAACAAAACATAGATTTTCATTCAATATTCCATTAAAAAACAAACAAAAACATTATAATATACCTTTCGAAAACTCGAAAAAGCAAAATTCTGTGAAATTTTATCTCCGTAAATATGCGGATAGTTAGAAAAATACCATTGTCAAACTTTTTTTTATGAGGGTTAGTTATCAAAAAATTAGTTTAACCAATGTTTTTTTAAAAAATTTTGTTCCTAAATAATGAAATATATTAAATGTTATAAAAAATAATAAAAATGTGTTTCTCTCTCTGGCTTCGTACTAAAAGAGATAATAAATGTGTGGATAAATGAGTGAATTATAAAAGTGGGCATCTTTTTCCAAACTCCTTTCCACATCTCTCTCTTATCAAGTGGAAAAAGAGTTGCAGAGAGCTGAATGGTTTCATATTAAGAAATTATTCAAGAGAAGCCAGCACCCCACCCCACCCCACCCCACCCTATTTTATTTGTATACACAAAATCACTCACATGATATTTATAAATAATAAGCTCTGTGGATTCCTATATATGGCCGCCTGTTTCTGTTTTACGATATGATGTGTGTTTTCTATCCTTTTCATGTAACTCAATCGCAAGATTCTCACACAGCACTGCTTGCTGATATATGATAATTTTTTCCCAAGTTTGATCACTTTCATGGATGATCTGCAGATGGTGATGAAGATGCACGTGTACGCTCTGATTGGTACATCTCTAATATATAATACCATATATTAATCTAACCGATCGATCCCTTTCTTCAACACTCAATCCTATAATATATAATAGAAAAATAATAAATAGTTTATTATGTTACTGATGGAAGATAGTAGCTTCAAGGGGTTGCAGATTGTACAGTGTGTTGGACTTTTTGGTATAAGGGTTCTTTCTTTAAAAGAATAATATTTTTTTTATTGTTATTCTCTGGATTTTTCAGGGTTCATCCTCCCACTGTTGCACTAATTTAGTCTTTAGTCAATTTCTCAAAAGAAATTTCATCAACAGGTACGCGCGCGTATGTCTTCTTGATGTATACGTTTGTTTATGAGTGTGTAGCGTAGTTGTGTAATGATCAGTGTTTATATTTTTCTGTCTCTCCAAGATTGATGGCTACGTACTTTCATGGGAATTCGGAAATCCTAGGAAGTGGCGATGGATTACAAACCCTTATTTTCATGAATCCTGCCTACGTTGGATTCTCTGACAATCAGCCGTCAGCAGCTGCAAACAACAGCAACTTCGTATTCCTCAACCCAAACTCAACTGGAAGCTTACCCCACGCGCCGCCGTCACAAACTCAACATTTT
This sequence comes from Primulina eburnea, assembly GCF_022965805.1. NCBI lineage: Eukaryota > Viridiplantae > Streptophyta > Magnoliopsida > Lamiales > Gesneriaceae > Primulina > Primulina eburnea. The sequence continues at coordinate 53,254 of NW_027331592.1, forward strand.
GTCGGCATCCCCCTCCAGAGCTCCAGTTCAACCACCGCAGCTGCCATGTCAACGCAACAGCAGTCTCACCAGCCAAATGTATCGGCCCTCCACGGATTCTTCCCGGGAGTCCATTACAATCTTTACAACCAGCAAATCGACCTACAGGAAGCGCGTGAGGTTTCACACTCTCATCAAGGACTTTCTTTGAGCCTGTCTTCTGAGCAGCAACAGCAGCAGCCGCCGATGGTGTATGGTTCTTTCAAGCAGGAAAGAGAGATCCCCTCTCAAGCAGTCGTGACCAACATATCTACGCCACGTGGAGGTGATGTCAAGGGTTCTTCGGGAGGATCGCCGTCCTCAACTTCCGGCGTTTCCACCGGCGTGAATGGGGTGCAGAGCGTACTGTTGAGTTCCAAGTATTTGAAAGCGGTGCAGGAGCTTCTTGACGAAGTTGCTAATGTCGGGAAAGGAGAAAAGAGTAGAAATGAATCCGACAAGGGTATTGATGAGCAGCTACGGACTAATGGAAAATCAACGGCCGATGCGGCGAATGAAGATGGGCAAAGTGGTGGAGAGAGCAGTGCAAAACGTAGGTCTGAGCTTAGTACAGCAGAGAGACAGGAAATTCAGATGAAGAAAGCTAAGCTTGTTAACATGCTTGACGAGGTAAGCTTATTTCTGTTTTCAGTTGTGTAAGAATATATGACAAGGATCCTTTATAATCTAAAGTTGAATTAAAAAATTTGAAGGGTTATCATCATCTGAATTTCATGTCAGATATGTTCTTTTCCAACTGTCCTGTTTTCATTATTACAAGAAAACTTGGATTGCGATTTTTATTTCTTTTATTTAGGACTGCCAAAAAGAGAGATTACTTTCCACTGCAATTCCGTATTCAAGAACATGAAATCTGTTCAGGCATAAACCAGACTTCATCTCTTTCAAGTGTTTTACATATTTGGCAGAAGAAATATCGAAGTTTCTTACATCAAATTTCTAAAGTTTACTTCTGCAAACATGTGTTGTAAAGGTTGAGCAGAGGTACAGGCAATACCATCACCAGATGCAGATTGTAATTTCTTGGTTCGAACAAGCAGCTGGAATCGGCTCTGCAAAGGCTTACACAGCCGTAGCTCTTCAAACAATCTCGAAGCAATTCCGGTGCCTAAAAGACGCAATCTTGGGCCAAATCAAATCTGCAAGCAAAAGTTTAGGTGAAGAAGACAGCTTTGGAGACAAGATGGAAGGTTCAAGACTCAAATACGTGGACAATCAGATTCGACAGCAAAGAGCTTTGCAGCAACTGGGAATGATCCAGCCCAACGCTTGGAGACCCCAGAGAGGACTGCCGGAAAGATCTGTTTCTGTTCTACGCGCCTGGCTCTTCGAACATTTCCTCCATCCGTAAGTACCCTCTCCATTTTTCTGATATATTTCATGTTTTATAAGTTTTCTCCCATTGGATTTGCCTGAATTTGATTACTGTTTGGTGTATAGTTATCCCAAGGATTCAGATAAGATGATACTTGCTAAACAGACAGGGCTCACCAGGAGTCAGGTACATGTTTATCCATTCGGTAGATTTCTTGATCGTTTCTTATACTTCATTTGTAGATGTATGTATATAATCTATATATCATCTACAGGTGTCTAATTGGTTTATAAATGCTCGGGTCCGACTTTGGAAGCCGATGGTGGAGGAGATGTATTTAGAAGAAATGAAAGAAAATGAGAAAACTGGATCAGATGATAAACATCGCAAAAGAGAACAAATGGACGACTCGATCTCGAAATCTCCAAAAGAAAAGAGCCCAGGAATCAAGAAACCAAACAAAAGCATAATCTCAAATCAAGAAACATACCAGCCTCCAAACCAGAACACTGCTTCAACAATGGCACTACCTGCAAATTCGACGTCCCAAATCGGAGCAAACGTCAGAAACCAACCACATTTCAACCTCGTTGCATCATCCGAAATGGAAAGAATCACCCAACCGAGTCCCAAGAAACAACGGATTCCTGAAATAATAGACTTTGCCTCAAAGGCAACCGATACCGGACTGATGTCCCTGAAATTTGGCATCGAGAGGCAAACCAGAGATGGTTTCACCTTTATGGGAGCTCCCACGAATTTCATTGGAGGGTTCGGCTCATATCCAATGGGTGAACTCGAGAGATTCGGGCCCGAGCAATTCCAAGCTCCATATTCTGGCAATGGTGTTTCACTCACCCTGGGCCTCCCCCACTGCGAAAGCCTTCCCATTTCAGGATCCCATCAAGCATATCTCCCAAATCAAAACATACAAATAGGAAGGGGAGTTGAAATCGGCGAAGCAAACTTCATAACTTCAGAATACTAAGTTCCATTTACACCAGTTTCCCCCCTTATCATTATTACTACATGTTGGTGTGGAGGAGCAAGAAAATTCATATAGAATATATATTATACATTTTTAGTTCTTACAGATAGGTTAGGCTCTTCAGAAGGCATATGGATTGTGATTGTATATTAATTTTGTTGCTGCAGATAAGTAGTTGAATTGTAATACTGGATATATAGACACCAGCAATATTGGGTGGCACAGAAGAATAAAGAGTGAACTTTTATATATTATTATTTCATGTGATATTAACCTTAATTTAAGGTGGAATTTCAGCAATGGAGCATGCCTTTCCAGTTCTTGATTTTGTGTTGTTCCATTCCAGGAGACTTAACTATTAGCCCAAGAATGTCGTTACCAGTGCCCCAAATCCCAGTGTTTAAATCAGGACTTCTTGATGCACATTTTGGAGTATTTTCCTAAAATATTATACCATATATTTGTGTATTCATTTATCAATCAATTTACAATGGTAATATCCAAGCAAAAATTCAAAATTTATATATAAATTCTCAAGCAAAAAACTCTTTATCGGTTAAATACAATAAATTTGTTTTTGGGGACTTGACCAATTTTAAAACAATGAAGTCCTTATCCATTCTGTCTTATCAAAACTTAGAAAATGAACTGGAAATAAACATAGACTAGAAGAACAAGACAAGATATACTAAATAGTGGGAGATTGAGATTCTTTGTATACTAAATAGAATGACGAATGTTTCTTTGAATAAAAAATGTCAAAAAATAATCGCTTGTGTGAGTGAGAGACTTAGTAGACTTACTTTACAGCTTTAATATTTTTAATGGAATTTGCTATGGACCACATGAGAGTGAAGACCTTATCTCCTATCTCCAATGTATGTGTTAAAGAAAGAATATTTTAAAAAAATAAAAAGGAAATGCCCTTTTGATTCCAATAAAAGACAAGGATGGCTCTTGAAATATCTTGAAAAAACAATGCCGTATGAAACTCGATATGTTAGGTGTGGATATATATTAATTATTTCGCATCTTTGTTCATGTTTAACTCAAATGATCAAACAAATAATTGTTCTAGTGTATGCTACACTTTTCCTATTTTTAATACAACATATTCGATAAATAATCGAGCGACCTGATATTTTTTTTATTTTGAATTCAGATGAACATTTATCGATGTTGAAATATTTTGTCGTGCTCTAAAATTTCATTGCAAATATCGGGACGAGGAAGGTAACACTAAGGATAGGTGCAAGTACAAAAAATGGAACATGGGTTCTTAACAATGTAGGAAATCAAAACAATCGACATGGTCACCAACAACATCATCGTGGAATTTGAGGAAATGGACGCAATAACTTTTCTTCTGCAAATGCAATGGACTCTTCACAAGTTACACATGAAAGAATATACTCGAGAGACACCAAAAATACATCTGTTCATTCTTCCAAACTAGTAATTAATATCTCTTTTTTTATTTATTGACTTTCTCCTTTCTTTAATCCGCAGGAGATCATGCTCTTCAAGTTAGTGAAGTTATTTCATTGTAATTAGACCTAACAAGAACGGAATCACGCTCTGTAGGATTTGAACCGCAATTTGACTATGGAAGAACTTCAGCAGATGGCACATGCCATTTCCAAGATGAATCAAAATCTTCTGGTAATAATGCCTATTCAAATGCTTTAGGTCAGTTTACATTTCTCAAAACTTCAATCAATTCCATATCCACAAAGCCTTGGATTATGGACAGCAGACGTAAAAATCACAACCACAAAATTTTTTACTCAAACAAAAACTTCAACTATACCCACTGTTAATCTACCCACGTACCAAGTCTTCTGCATCAAAATCACAACTACATGAACATTATTTTCCAATCAAGAAATAACCTTGGACGATTTTTATGTTTTCCATCCTTGAGTGAGTCTCATGTGAGACCGTCTCACGGGTCATAATCCGTGAGACGGGTCAACCCTACCCATATTCACAATAAAAAGTAATACTCTTAGCATAAAAAGTAATACTTTTTCATGGGTGACCCAAATAAGAGATCCGTCTCACAACTACGACCCGTGAGACCGTCTCACATAAGTTTTTGCCTCCATCCTTTCATTTAAACCTTCTTTCTTATAATTAATACTATCGGGCTTCCTAATCCATCATGTACATCAAGCCCACTATTTTATAAGAGGCCCAATTGTTGTCATTCCGATTCTGATTCGGAACCTGAGCCCATCAAAGCAGGATATCAGTTGACTTTAAATAATAATACATTATTGCCAGAGAAAAAAAATATATCAATAATAAAATTTGATATATTATGGATTTGAGGTAGAAAAAATTGAAATAAAAAAAAATGAATCGGAAAATGTAAATGATTTTTATGTTTGGTAGATTTATGTTCACGCCTGATTTCTTTTTATCTTTTTTTTTATTTTTTTTTCTTATTTTCAGAATTTGAAAATAAATTGGTCGTAGATTTGAAACTTGTGTATTGTTTATCCAACATTTGGAGAATTTGATGTCGGCGCAAATATGTCAGTACTTGCGCATTTACATTAAATGCAACAAAAAACCAAGACCTGGACTTAAATATAAGTAATTGAAAATAAAGTTTGGATTTAACTGCAAATTCCGTGTGCTCATCGGGAAATAATCATTGCAGAATTAAGCATAATGATGAATGACTCATAAGAATATAATTTTGAGTGGGTCTCATGTGAAACCGTCTTACGGATATTAATTTGTGAGATGGGTCAACTCTACCGATATTCACAATAAAAAATAGTACCTTAGCATAAAAAAGTAATACTTTTTCACGGATGGCCCAAGTAATAGATTTGTCTCACAAATACGATCCGTGATACCGTTTAAATCAAGTTTTTGTCTATAATTTTTATGAACTAAATGATTTTTTTATTTTTTAAAAAGATTTTATTTCGAACTCTGTGAACTTTTGTTTTTTTTTTTTTGGGTTTTTATTATATTACAAGAATTAAAAGTCAAAACGGAATCCACGAATATAAAAGCTATTACAATAATAATATTCATTCTATTTGACTTTTCTTATTACACAATTTAAAAAAAAGATCCACCACGTGGGAAAAGAAAGTCAAAGAGTCGGTGCATGACAGACGACCAGTCCAAGTCCAAAGCCCCAAAATATTTTAAAATAAAAAAATAAAAAATCATCCAGTTAAGCACACACAATTGCGTGTGTTGACTTTTGAAAATTTTGACTTCCCGTTTCGATTTCTTCCCTCCCAACGTATAAAACCGAATCTCCAATGCAAGATTTCTCAAAGCAAAAGCAAATAAACAATTTCAAGACTCCATATTCTACCAAGTCCTGGAAATATATGGCGGAAGTAGAAATTCCTCCATATTTTCTGTGTCCTATTACTCTAGACATGATGAAAGATCCGGTGACGATCTCTACTGGCATAACATTCGACAGAGATAGCATCGAAAATTGGATATTCACTCGCGAGAACGACACGTGTCCGGTCACGAGACAGGTCCTCTCCGACTCCGAATTGATCCCAAACATCACCCTCAGGCGCCTGATCCAATCCTGGTGCACCCTCCACTCCTCGCATGGCATCGAAAGGCTCCCCACACCGAGATCTCCAGTCAGTAAGTCTCAGGTTCTGAAACTACTCAACGACGCCGATTCTCCACAGATACAGATGGGTTGCTTACGAAGACTTAAATCCATCGCTTCAGAGAACCAGGCCAATAAAAGATGCATGGAAGCGGTCGGAACTGCCGATTTCTTGGCATCGTTTATTGTAAATAAAACCCTGGAAAGTTATCGCGCTGACAACGAATTTGAAGCTAAATCGGAATCGAAATTGATGTGCGAGGAGGCTTTAAGCATTCTTTACAGTCTCCATCTGTCGGAATCGTGGTTGGAATCAGTCTGCAACCGAGAGTTAGTTGAATCCTTGACCAGTATGATGCAATTTGGGAGCTACGAATCACGGGCTTATGCTATCATGCTACTAAAGTCAATTCTTGAAGTAGCCGATCCAGCTCGAAACGTCATCAACCTAAGTTCCGAATTCTTTGTTCAATGTGCACAAATCTTGAATGACGAGTTCTCGAAAAAGACTATAAAATCCACGCTCAAAGTGCTGATCAACGTCTGTCCATGGGGGAGGAACAGGATCAAAGCATTGGAAGCAGGCACGGTCCCTTTATTGATCGACCTTTTACTAGATTCGTCGGATAAAAGGGCTTGCGAAATGATGCTAGTGGTGCTGGAGATACTATGCCAGTTCGCGGAGGGTAGAGCCGAGCTGCTGGATCACAGCGCTGGAATAGCCATTGTTTCGAAGAAAATACTTCGAATCTCTCAGGTGGCAAGCGAGCGGGGTGTGAGGATTTTGCATTCGATTTCAAAATTTTCGGCTACGCCCGGAGTTTTGCAGGAAATGTTACATGTCGGTGTGGTGGCGAAATTGTGCTTAGTTCTTCAAGTGGATTGTGGGAGTAAAATAAAGGAGAGAGCAAGAGAAATGCTTCGATTGCATGCTAGGGCTTGGAGGAATTCTTCATGCATACCTCAGCATCTGATTTGTGCATATCCATCTTGATCAGTTGGGAATACATTTCTAGACTATATAACTCGTCGAAAATTTTTGATTTTAACTAGAAAATTACACGGCCAACAAAACAAACTGGTGCTCATATAGAACATTTTCTTTGAAAGATTTGAAGGACTAGAATTGGGTTCCATGAAGAAAATTCCATAAATAATGAGTTAAAAGATTGACTTAAGGATATGAAACAAGCACCGGGAGCATATGAATATGACCATGATAAAACAAAGTAAACCTCCCAAGATTAAAACTCAATGTGTAATTCACTTGTTACTTCCATGGCCGAACAGATAGAACAATGATCCAGAAAATAATCAGCAGCAGAATAATCCCATAACAAGTCCGTTTCCTCGATTTCTTCTGATGTTTCCTATCAACCTCGAGCTGCTCAGTCCCACCTCTCTCAAAAGAACTAGCCATTAAGCTGCTCCCCCGAAGATTCTTCTCTACTTCCTTTACAGCACCGTCCCTCTCTTGGATCTCCATTATAGTATCCATCACTTGTCCTCTACCCTGCTGCTCTATCGCCTTTTGTATAAAGCTCTCGCTCTTGCCTGTTTCTATCAACTGACCCAAACTCTCTCATCCGGATTTTCACCAGTCACCGTGTAGTATCTCCGCTGAACCGTTTTCCGGTACATGGATCCCGGAAAATTTCCATAAAGAACCAGCGACCACCTTACCAGCAATATAAGTTTTACTCAAAAATATGTTTTAAAATTCTTCAGATGGCTAAAACTTAACCTATGCATTGACGGTTTATTCATTTGAGAACCTCTCATAGGAGCATATATTCATACTCCACACTCGAGCTTATTACTTCTGAAGTTTCTTATATTCAACGGTGCTCTGCTTCTGAAATTTTCTTTAATTCAATTTGTTGAATTAATTTATATACAACTAGTTAAAAGCACCTGCCTCTATTATTTTCATGATTGTTTTGAAAAAGAATTAAAAATAAAATCTTAAAAAACCAAAAAAAAACATGAATTTAATCCATCAACTTCATTATATAAGTTTTTGTTTTTGGCAAAAATTTGTGTGAGACGGTCTCAAGGGTCGTATTTTATGAGACTGTTGTCTTATTTGTGTCATCCATGAAAAATTATGACTTTTTATTGTGAATATCGGTAAGGTTGACCATCTCATAGATAAAGATTCGTGAGACCGTCTCATAAGAGACCTACTCTTTGTTTTTTGGATAAGTTTTATTAGATAGGTTTTGAGGTTTTTTTTTTTTTTTTTGGAGGTAAGACAAGTTTTGAATATTGGATATCTGTATAAGTGGGCCACGGCCCATTATTAAATGCTACCACGGGCCCAAAAAAAAGGTTTATCTTGGGAAATGATATTTTCATTTAATTATTCTATACCAAAAATAAACCAGGCAACACGAGAAAAAGTATCGCGTTACTCAATGAAGTATCAGTTTAGAGGCAAATAATGCAAAATTCGCAGGGATTTTTTGCAAATGAATACTAAAAGGTATACGATTACACAAGAAGTGCAGTTGAAATATTTGAATTCTTTTGGTGTGATTATGTGCACAAAAATCATATGTAAATTCAGTAGGTCTCTTACAGAACGCTCTCACAGATCTTTATTCGTGAGACGTGTTAACTCTACTCATATTTACAATAAAAAGAAATATTTAACATAAAAAATAATATTTTTTCATGAGTGATTCAAATAAAATATATCTCACAAAATTGGCTTTTGAAACCATCTCACATGAGTTTATGTGAGATTAGTTAATTTAAATTTTCATTATATCGAAAACAATTGCACTCGTAGTATCGTCCCAATATTTATGTTCAAATCCTTCAAGATCCTTGTGCATTAGAAAGTTTGTAATAGAATACCTTGATATAATCTTATCAAGATCCAAATTTACATTATTAAAATAAAATATTTCGGATTGAAGCTATAATTTTACAAGAAAGGACCACAAGCCTTGATTTCATTTCTGGTAACATTCTTCCGTGTCCATTGTTTTTTTTTTTTTTTTGTTTTTTCCTCTAACTCTTAGCTCAGGACCCAAGAATCTTATAAGCCTTTCAAGATTAAAAAAATATATAAAAATAAAATAGAGATAAAGATATATTAATTGTCATTTTGTATCCTTCCAAATTATTTTCATTTACCATTTGGGATAACAAAATCAATACATGTGGATCTTCCCTGAACCGGAAGATCATTTCGAGATCTTCGAACATATTCGAAGGTTTAATGTGATTATTGTAACTTTCTCCAACACACAAGATGAAGCTTTAATGTAGTGGACTGTATCTTTACAAAAAGATGAAAAAGAAACTTAGTAAGATGTCGGAAAAGCGAAATATACAAGATCACAAACGTAGATTGCTCACGGGATCCATAGATTTAAACATACTTTTAGGGTGTTTTGCGATCAAAAAGTAACATGAAATCTTCCTATCTTTTATATAACTCGTCCATTCTTCTTAGTTCTGAAATACAATAATATTCTGATAAAGGATATCATTAAAATTTTCTTCTTTAATATAGATAATCCATTCTTCTTAGTTCTTACGTGATATATTATACAATATTATGTATGTATATATATATATATATATATATATATACATGCATGCAATACATAACACACTTATCTATGTGCTCAATTGCTTGCTTGTATTAATTAAGAATCGATAATGTTTTTCATAAAGTAATTAATAAACTAAATCATTGAAATACATGCAGTCGTTTCAGTTTTAACAATGATCAGATCATTAATTTCTGGCAACCGTGGATTTTCGCTGTTCTAAAGTAAATTTCAACTGTCATCTTCATCGTCATGATTTGCCGACAAGCACATTCATTTCTAGATCTAATCACCTTTTCTAAAGTGTTAACTCCAAACACGGAGATTAATTAATGGAGGGTTAACAAAATAACTAATTAAACTGCCATTAATTCTCTGAAACTATATATTTATATAGCGTAAGACCCTTGGTTTTTTTTTTTCCGCTTATACAATCGATAAACCTAATGATTTAAACATTTTCTTTGTCCTGAGTGATATTTATCTAATCTTCATTTTCCAGTGAAGACAAACATGGGCTGATTGATGAACAAGTGGAAGAAGGAACTGACATGTGAGAAGTAAAAGAACGGTGGGTAGCAGTTGAAGAAGATGAGCAGCGTTTATCGAGGGCGGGATTTGAAGAAACTTTGGCAGAAACAGCAAGATGTTGAAGATGAAGCAGCAAATCCACAAAAGCTCCGACGATATACCCATGGTTACTTCTGCAATTTACTCTCAGATAGTAAGACAAGAGCTCCTCCAAGCAATCCCAATCATCTTTCAATCCATGGGCTTCCACCATTTCCTCCATTGAAGCCCTGAAGTCTGTGAAGGGGTCCCTGGAATCCATAGCCAAGATTTTGACACTTTTCGTACGTGGAAAGACGTGGGTTTTCGCTTCTTCTAGGATGGAGCTCGTCTCTCCAGGTTCGAAGAACAGCCTCTTCGACTTCAAACCTTGAATCACCGCAGTAGCTGCAGATGCATCGTTGTCGTCGTTCGGATCTTGCTGACCAATGATGGAGATTCCCGAGTTAAAAGAGGCTGTGGCGCTGAAAAATGAATCTGGGGTACTGTCGATGAATTCAATGGTACTATTTCTATCAATAGGATCTTCGAGATAGGTTGAGTTCGTAACCTTGCACGTGTTTTCGTTGTTGCAATTACGGAAAGAGAGGGTTCTGAGGTTGTTTACACAGGCTGGCCATAGCCAAGGAGAGGAGGTAGCGGAGGCGGAATTTTCCGTGGCTTTGAGCGTAAATGGCAGCTTCATTTTCTTGCTCATTTGGTTGGTTTTCTACCAAGTTTTATGACAGCCAGGGGACGAAATGTAGTTGGGTAACATTTTTTTTCCCCACTTTCATTGGTACGAGTACGACGCATTAAAAGCTTGGACAGGTTCGGTTCAACGCCAACGGCAGATTTGAACACGATAAAATAAAAAATTTAAAAGTAAAAAAAAAATAATCACACAAATAATATTTTACATTATCACACAAATAATATTTTTCATATGTATCTGTGATTTCAATATGAACTCAATCATGTATTAAAAAACAAGACCTTTGAGAGAGCGTCGGAGATGACGAATATTTATCGTCAAGGGTTCGATTTTTCTATTAACACACTGTTGCTTTAGTACTTAGAGTTTATTCCCGAATGAAAAAGAAAAAAAAAAAGAGTGAAATATTGGGTACTATTAAAAGTATGAGAAGAATGCAAAGTGTAGTAGGGATATGCGTGCGGTCTGCTCCGATGTTTAGCATTTATTGTAAAGCTTGGTAAGGTAAAGAGAGTTTCTGTGAATGTATAATTTGGTTTCGTGTCAACAAAGATATATTCATATTTTGGTTTCAAAATTAAATGAGAGTAATTATTTTTGGCGGAATTGGCGGCTTCGAATATCTATCTGGTCCTGATAGACAGACACACTGTGGGGGCCCGTGCTCCTGATTAATATTTAATTATCAAACAGCAGGATTTATTAATGTAAACAGCGAAAGCGATTAAAAATTTTCCATTTTGGGCCTACAGAAATTTCGGCATGACCTATTCGTAAATAGGACATCCCAAAATTATCAAAACATCACAAACAACATTTATAAACTCGAAATAAAGTCACAACATCAATCCACAAACCTATAGCCGCACTGGCCAGGACTAAACACATGCAGAGCCGGCAAGGCTCGATCACACAACTATCAATTCAAAACATCGTAAAGGTAATAGTACAGCTACACGAGGCATCTCCCCGGTAAATGTATGATACATATATATATCTGGGAACTCTCAACCCTGACTCGACGACTGGGCACCTCTACCTGACGCTCCCCCAGACGCGTCAAATCCTCCTGGATAACCTGCTATGGCATCAAAAACAACCACAGCATAAAAAGAAACGAGGGGTCAGGCCCCAGTACGACGAACCAGTAAAATTATGACAATTATAACTGACGTGAAATAAAATCAAGTAACATGTCATAATATGCAATGCAATGCGTGTCGGTAACAATGAAATAACGGATACCAAAACGGAGTCCAATAAAACGCATCAGCAACAGAAACAGTGGCCACCCGTGCCAGGACTGCAGCAACGTAATAGCATGCCGCCGCTCATCCATGCACGTAGCATCGAGGGTCCGGTAGCGACCCGGTCAGTCCTCGAGCAGTCATCAGGAGAGTGCTAATCCTATCACTCGTTCCATCGATAAGATGTCAGGAGTGATCTATCCTATCACTCGCATCCAAAGATGACGCAACATCTCAACAGATCAACAATGATAGCAATCAACGGAGTCAAGGCTCGAAATGCTATGTATCAACTCAAATAAATGCATGAGTGCAATCACGTATTCACAGAGGCACATAAAGCACGCAACAACTCATTACAATATACTTAACGTCATTCCACATCGCTATAGACGTCATAAGAAAACGGTTCATACGTACCTCAACTGGACTTTAATTACCACAAAATATCTTAAATATTTCCTGAAAACTCCAATCCTGTGGCAAATAATACATTTCATATCAAGTCCCATTTATTTTTCCAATATTCACTAATTTAGCCTAAAATTCCAAAAATTCTTAACTTAGGCTTAATATTTCTAAAATGAATATGCGACAATTCTATAACATTTAAACACCTAATTATTGAACACTAAAATTCGAAAACCCAATTACATAAATCTGAATTTTCGAAATTATGCCCAATTAAATCCTGAAATTTCGTTAATACCTCCAATGAGCTCCAATATAGCACCTACAATCAATAATACAACATATATTAATTATTGGAACTCAATTGAATTAAAATCCCCAAAATTCGAAACCCTAAATCCATAATTATACCTCTGAAATTTCGAAAAAGGCTTAAAGCTTCGAATTTAAGCTTCAAACAACCTAACCCGAGCTTCCTTCCAGCTTTTCCGGCGAAAAACAGGCGGCGGTCTTTGACGGGATTTTCGGGGCTCGCGATTTTCTTAGCAAAATGGATATCACTGGATAGCTCTTGACGAGAGGATTTCGAATATGTATTTACTTAAATGTTTCGGCGACCGGAGCGGCTAGAATCGACGGTCAAAGTTTCGAAATTCTAAAACAAAGAAAGATGGAGCTTTCGGTGCTGGAGAGGAAAAACGGGGAGAGAGAAAACAACTTTCACGTTTATCCTTTTTCTTTTCATTTCATTTCATTTTTTTTTTAATAATTACTAAATGGGCTGGGCTTTGGCTAACGGGTTGGGCTCTCACATTCTCCCCTACTAATAGAAGATTTCGTCCTCGAAATCTAACATACACAATTTTTATACAAAAGTGGTTTACAAACATTTACCACTGATAGTACATAGGGAAATCAGAATACATGGAATAATTTATTACATTTTCAAACAAGTGAGGCCAATCCTGACGCATCTTTGCCTCTAATTCCCATGTAGCTTCTTCTCTCCCATGTCTACTCCATTGCACCATGACCAATGGAATCGTCTTATTCCTGAGTTGCTTTTCTTTATGATCAAGAATTTGCACTGGATGCTCAACATAGCTAAGGGAACTATCTAACTCCACCTCATCAGTCCTCAAGACATGAGAAGGATCCGGCTCGTACTTTCGCAGCATAGATACATGAAACACATCATGTATCGCAGATAAACTCTGCGGCAAGTCCAAACGATAAGCCAACGTGCCAATCCTCTCAACAATCGCATATGGACCAATATAACGCGGAGCTAGCTTCCCTTTGTGCCCAAATCTCATAGTACCACGAAACGGTGATACTTTCAAGAAAACCTGATCGCCAACCTGAAATTCTAAAGGCCTACGCCTTTTATTAGCATAGCTGGCTTGACGATCCTGCGCTGCTTTCATTCTTTTCCTGATCATTTCAACCTTCTCTTTCAATTCTTGTATAAATTCTGGTATTGCCATCTGTTTTTCTCCTACATCTTCCCAGCATATCGGAGATCTACATTTTCTACCATATAAGGCTTCAAATGGTGCCATTCCGATGGTTGCTTGGAAGCTGTTATTGTAAGAGAATTCCACAAGTGACAATGATTCCTGCCAACCACCACTAAAATCCATCACGACTGCTCGCAACATATCCTCGAGTGTCTGAATGGTCCTCTCTGACTGACCATCTGTCTGTGGGTGATATGCAGTACTCATCGCCAACTTTGAACCCAATGCTGATTGCAAACTACCCCAAAACTTTGAGGCAAACCTGGGATCACGATCTGATACTATGGTTACAGGCACACCATGCAATCTCACTACATGATCGATGTACATTTTTGCCATTTTCGTATAAGTATAAGTACGATCATAAGGAATAAAATGGGCTGATTTAGATAATCTATCAACAATCACCCAAATCGCATCACAACCACGATTAGAACGAGGTAGGTGCGTCACAAAATCCATAGCAATGTGCTCCCAATTCCACTGTGGCACTTCAAGACTATGTAACATACCACCAGGTCTCATTCTCTCAGCTTTAACCTGTTGGCACGTCAAACATCTAGCCACAAAGTCAGAAATCTCTTTCTTCATACCTTCCCACCAATAATGAGATTTCAAGGTATGATACATCTTTCTGATTCCAGGATGAACACTGTGCCGACTACAATGAGCTTCACGAAGTATAGATTCTTTCAAATCTATCAAATTCGGAACCACAAGTCTACCATTATAGCGCAGACATCCATCTGAAGCAACACTGAACTTGTCTGATTGACCTGTCTGAGTCAATTCTTTCAATCTATGAACATGCGGATCAGTTCTCTGTGCTGCTTTGATTTTAGAAATAATCTGTGGCTCAACTTGAATAGATGAAACTATAAAGTAATCGCCCTTAGACTGATAAGTCCATCCTGAAGTTCCCAAATGCTCATGAACTTTTGAAATAGTCAAAGATGTCAACATTTTAGGTTGAACCTTTCTGCTCAAAGCATCTGCAACTTGATTCATTCGCCCTGGCTGGTACTGAATTTCACAATCAAAGTCCTTAAGCAATTCCAACCATCGACGCTGTCTCATATTCAAGTCAGACTGTGTGAAAAGATACTTCAGACTCTTGTGATCAGAATAAATCACAAATTGTTCTCCGTACAGATAATGACGCCATATCTTCAATGCAAACACAATGGCAGCTAACTCCAAATCATGAACTGGATATCGAGTCTCATGTGGCTTCAATTGACGAGAAGCATATGCAATCACTCGCCCATTTTGCATCAAAACACAACCCAGTCCATTTAGAGAAGCATCTGTACAGACAACAAATCCACCTGAGCCTGAAGGCAAAGCTAGCACTGGAGATGTGGTCAACTTTTCTTTCAAAGTCCGAAAACTAGACTCACATTCTGCAGTCCACACAAAACGTCGATCTTTCTGCGTCAACTGGGTCATAGGCCTAGCTATTCGAGAAAATCCTTCAATGAAACGCCTATAGTACCCAGCTAACCCCAAAAAGCTTCGAATCTCAGACACATTGGTTGGTTTAGGCCAATTGATAACAGCTTCAACCTTACTAGGGTCAACAGATACTCCTTGTGCAGAGATAACATGGCCCAAAAATAAAACTCTGTCCAACCAGAACTCACACTTAGAAAACTTGGCATACAACTGCGCTTCTCTGAGTGTTTGGAGAACTAGTGTCAAATGTTTTTCGTGCTCTTTCTTTGACTTGGAATAAATCAAGATGTCATCAATAAAAACGATAACGAATTTATCTATGAATTCCCGGAATACACGATTCATTAAATCCATAAACACCGCTGGAGCATTAGTCAAACCAAACGGCACGACTAGGAATTCATAGTGTCCATAACGTGTCCGAAACGCTGTCTTAGGAACATCTTCCTCTCGGACTCTAAGCTGATGATAGCCGGAACGAAGATCAATCTTGGAATATACAGAAGTACCCTGCAACTGATCAAACAAGTCGTCAATACGCGGCAGAGGATACTTATTCTTCACAGTAGCCCGGTTCAACTGCCGATAATCGACGCACATTCTCATCGTTCCGTCTTTCTTCTTTACGAACAATACTGGAGCTCCCCAAGGCGACATACTTGGTCTGATATAGCCTTTCTCCAGTAAATCCTAAAGCTGTTCTTTGAGTTCTTTCAACTCTGTCGGAGCTAAACGATATGGTGCTCTAGATATAGGATTTGTTCCTGGCATCAATTCACTGCTAAGATCTATTTCCCTTTGAGGCGGAAAACCCGGAATCTCATCAGGAAATACATCAGGAAAATCCTTGACAACAGGAATGTCTGAAGCTTTCAATCGTTCTTCCCGTGTTGCATCAAGAGCATAGATAAAAAATCCTTCGTTGCCGATTGACAACAACCTGAACATTTCCATTGCAGATACTAATGGAATTCGAGACTGTGAATCATAACCATAAAAATTCCATTTGCTGCCATAATACGGTCTAAATCTGACAATTCCATGGAAACAGTCCACAGTAGCTCGGTAATTCGTCAATATATCCATACCAAGGATACAATCGAAATCAGACATAGCTAACTTGATTAGATTAGTTATCATAATATTATCCTCAAATCTAATCACACAATTTATGACTATCTCGCGAGACATCAAGTATACACCGGCAGGAGTAGCCACAGACACAGTATCCAACAACGGAATAGTAGCAATCTCATGCTCATCAACAAATGCAGCAGATAAAAATGAATGAGATGCTCCAGTGTCTATCAATATACGCGCAGGATAATCGAAAACATAACAAATACCTGCAATCACTCCGCCTGGTGCATCCTGAGCCTGGTCCTGAGTCAACGCATGTACTCGAGCCTGCTGCGGCACTGGAAATTGCTGCTGAGGAGGACCTCGAGGTGGTGGATAGCCAGACTGCTGAAATGACTGTGCAGGAGCATATGGCTGGAAAGCTGGTCCTCGGGGAACTTGTCCAGACTGTTGTGGCTGAAATTGCTGTCTTTGTGCATTAGGACATACTCTGGCGAAATGTCCAACTTGACCACATATATAGCAAGACCCCTGGACTCCTATACACTGTGAACTAAAATGTCTTCCACCACAGCGGTCACAATACACAGCATTCGAAGACCCAACAACACTGCTCCCTCTAGTACTGCCTGAACTGGAGGAGCTGGACTGAGATCTCTTCTTAAATTGTTTACCTCTTGCTCTGAATCGTTGTTGCTTCGGTTGCTGGGATGACTGTTGAGGTTGATAAGGAGATAAACCCGCTGGCATCGGCATATGACTTCCAGATCCTTGAGAAGTAGATGCTGGAACTGGAACTGGCCGTGATTCTCCTCTGAGCAAACTAGCCTCTATCTTCTTCGCCATTTCTACAGCTTGAACATATGTATTAGGCGATCCAGTCATCACCAAAGTATGAATAGTCCCTTGTAGCCCATGCAGGAAACGAGAAAGTTTGGATTGATCATTTCTGGCAACGTGCGGCACATATGGCAATAGAGCAGAAAATTGAGAAGCATATTCAACAACCGTTTTATTTCCCTGCACCAATTGGTTGAACTCTTCTTCCTTGCCATAATAATAAGAAGGAGGTGCATATTCTTGGGTAAATTGAGTACGGAATACTTCCCAAGTAATGATTTGTACAGATGCTTTCAGTGCTTCCTCTGCAGCTTCCCACCATAGTTGTGCTCGATCTTTTAACTGATAGATTGCCAGCTTCAGTCTGACACTTTCGGTATATTCGAGCAAATTAAATAGATGGTTTATGCTTTTCAACCACCCGGATGCTTTTTCGCCATTTTCAGTGCCGAAGAATTTGGGAGGACGTAATTCTTGAAATTGAGAAATTATTAATTGCATCCCACCAACTTTTTGAGTCAACTGCTCGACTTCTTCCTCCACGTTTCTAGCAACCTGGGCTGCAGGACGACCACGTCTACCCCTAACAATATCTTCAAGTCCCCGGACATTCTGGGCTTCTGACTCCTGAACAACTTCTTTTCCCTTTCTGCCTCTTCCTCCAGGTGCCATTCTATAAGACACAAGGATTTAAGATCAAGGAAAAATAACTTAATAAGCAGAAAAGAACCAAAGGAAAGCTGAACTTAGTCTCCTAGCTAGTTATTAAACTAAGTCAAAATCTAATCAACAGTGCTAAATCAGGATAATTCAAATAATCATAACACATAGTTCAAACAAGAGCAAATAGTCAAACACATACGCAATCATTTTATTTGTGTCTAGACTCAAGTGCCCTAGACTCTAATTCGAGCATATCCCAGTTACGCTCTGATACCAACTGTGGGGGCCCGTGCTCCTGATTAATATTTAATTATCAAACAGCAGGATTTATTAATGTAAACAGCGAAAGCGATTAAAAATTTTCCATTTTGGGCCTACAGAAATTTCGGCATGACCTATTCGTAAATAGGACATCCCAAAATTATCAAAACATCACAAACAACATTTATAAACTCGAAATAAAGTCACAACATCAATCCACAAACCTATAGCCGCACTGGCCAGGACTAAACACATGCAGAGCCGGCAAGGCTCGATCACACAACTATCAATTCAAAACATCGTAAAGGTAATAGTACAGCTACACGAGGCATCTCCCCGGTAAATGTATGATACATATATATATCTGGGAACTCTCAACCCTGACTCGACGACTGGGCACCTCTACCTGACGCTCCCCCAGACGCGTCAAATCCTCCTGGATAACCTGCTATGGCATCAAAAACAACCACAGCATAAAAAGAAACGAGGGGTCAGGCCCCAGTACGACGAACCAGTAAAATTATGACAATTATAACTGACGTGAAATAAAATCAAGTAACATGTCATAATATGCAATGCAATGCGTGTCGGTAACAATGAAATAACGGATACCAAAACGGAGTCCAATAAAACGCATCAGCAACAGAAACAGTGGCCACCCGTGCCAGGACTGCAGCAACGTAATAGCATGCCGCCGCTCATCCATGCACGTAGCATCGAGGGTCCGGTAGCGACCCGGTCAGTCCTCGAGCAGTCATCAGGAGAGTGCTAATCCTATCACTCGTTCCATCGATAAGATGTCAGGAGTGATCTATCCTATCACTCGCATCCAAAGATGACGCAACATCTCAACAGATCAACAATGATAGCAATCAACGGAGTCAAGGCTCGAAATGCTATGTATCAACTCAAATAAATGCATGAGTGCAATCACGTATTCACAGAGGCACATAAAGCACGCAACAACTCATTACAATATACTTAACGTCATTCCACATCGCTATAGACGTCATAAGAAAACGGTTCATACGTACCTCAACTGGACTTTAATTACCACAAAATATCTTAAATATTTCCTGAAAACTCCAATCCTGTGGCAAATAATACATTTCATATCAAGTCCCATTTATTTTTCCAATATTCACTAATTTAGCCTAAAATTCCAAAAATTCTTAACTTAGGCTTAATATTTCTAAAATGAATATGCGACAATTCTATAACATTTAAACACCTAATTATTGAACACTAAAATTCGAAAACCCAATTACATAAATCTGAATTTTCGAAATTATGCCCAATTAAATCCTGAAATTTCGTTAATACCTCCAATGAGCTCCAATATAGCACCTACAATCAATAATACAACATATATTAATTATTGGAACTCAATTGAATTAAAATCCCCAAAATTCGAAACCCTAAATCCATAATTATACCTCTGAAATTTCGAAAAAGGCTTAAAGCTTCGAATTTAAGCTTCAAACAACCTAACCCGAGCTTCCTTCCAGCTTTTCCGGCGAAAAACAGGCGGCGGTCTTTGACGGGATTTTCGGGGCTCGCGATTTTCTTAGCAAAATGGATATCACTGGATAGCTCTTGACGAGAGGATTTCGAATATGTATTTACTTAAATGTTTCGGCGACCGGAGCGGCTAGAATCGACGGTCAAAGTTTCGAAATTCTAAAACAAAGAAAGATGGAGCTTTCGGTGCTGGAGAGGAAAAACGGGGAGAGAGAAAACAACTTTCACGTTTATCCTTTTTCTTTTCATTTCATTTCATTTTTTTTTTAATAATTACTAAATGGGCTGGGCTTTGGCTAACGGGTTGGGCTCTCACACACACCAACTGATTAAATCAATTCATTTATTCCGTATTCAATGCATCTACTAGTTTCTTTCATTTATTTATTTCATCACATATTATAAATTAATCATATTATTATAATTGCTAGCTAGTATATTCATATTTAATCAGTGGGTATCATGTGAGACCGTGTCACGGATCTTAATCTTTGAGACGGTCAATCCTATCGATATTCACAATAAAAAGTAATATTCTTAGCATAAAAATTAAGAGTGTCTCATGTGAGATCGTCTCACGGATCTTAATCTGTGAGACAGGTCAACCCGGCGGATATTCACAATAAAAAGTAATACTCTTAGCATAAAAAGTAATACTTTTTCATGAATGACTCAAATAAGATATCCGTCTCACAAATACGACTCGTGAGACCGTCTCACACAAGTTTTTGTCATCGTTAATTTAATTCTCTCATATATTTTTTTAAAAAAAATTATTTTTTGTATGTATATATTTTACTCGGTATTTGTTCTTCAGTTGGGGAAACCATGTGAAAATTATTTGTTCTTCACCTAAATTGTCTGGCCAGACAAATTAATTCTGGTAGAAATAGAATGAAGGAACTTGTTGAGGAATTTTACGACAATATTAAAATCTGTGTGCAGTACGCATTGACCTAACAGCAGCGGTCCAATTTAATTATCACTTTTTTAGAAAGTAATTTAAATTATTGAGTCCGGGCAAAATGTACGAGCTAGGGCTCAACATGCTGTTAGTTTACAGCAAAAAAATTGAAGGTAAAATAATAACGTCAAATCTAATAACATCGCTGCGGCACACCTATGGCTAGATTTATTTACTTTTGACCAGAAAGTTTGTAGTAATATATCATTGAGTTAGTTTAAAAGCCATAAAAAAATTAGTTTAAGTGACACATTAGTCGAGTTCGAAGGTTCTTAGGTCTTTCGTGAAACAACTTTAAGGATTTTTATTCTGAGAAAAGTCAATAATGCACATATTTACAATACATAACTATTTTTTTTTTATAGATTATTTAAATAAAATCTTCGTATTGTTTTACAAGAATTTTTGTGTTAGTCGAGATACATAGGCTCTCATTGTTCATCAATATTTTTGTCGGGACCATAGAATTGGGGATGTCGATTGAGAGGGTCCATGACGCCCTTAGACTAGATATATATACATAAAAGAAAAAATTGTTGTCTTAATTGGCTAACTGTTTTAATAGCAAAGGGGCCATGTAACCACGTTACGCTGGACATTTCTGTAATTGGTCCTTATCATCGCATCCCTACTTCCCGGCCGAGATGGTGAACAATTCCAATCAACTTTAATTTGTCTAAACAAATATTGCAATCAAAATATATATATATATATATATATATATATATATATATATATTTCCTTTCTTTTAACTTTTTGGCCAGCCCCTTCTAAAGGATTGAGCCAAGTGTTAGGGTGAGTTAAAGATTGTGATTTGGCTGTAACTCAACTTCAAAAACTAGTTCAATAAGATATGATTGTCTAAATTCATATATGCAACTTTTAATGGTTTTATTCAATTGATCTTAGACAACCAACAAGCAGCATGCTGGATGCAAGAGGCCACCTTACAAACTTCAAATAGGAAGAAAAAACTCTATTCAACAGAGATTGATTGTAATATTTATTTCAAATTTTGTATGTGTATTGTGATAAAATATGACAAAATAAATAAATTCACAACATAAATGTGAGTTTATCTATCATATTATTATTATTATTAATAGCTTCTAATATTTCGATGTTAACATTTCGAGTCCCTGCCTTTTAAAAAATGTGATGTATTTATTTAGTCATTGCCAGTAATTTTATGATTAAGGATAACAGTAGAGACTAAATATGTCATGTTTTTTGAAGTTTAGGGATCGAAATTGTTAAAGTAGAAATGTTTACAAAAAAAATGTTCTTGTGTATAGTAAATATTTAGATGAAATAAATATATATGCAAAATTTCTTATTTAATTTATTTGAATATTTTTTGAATTTTGATTTTTTCGCTATAGTTGATTTGTTTCTGTTTCTGTTTTTGTTTTGTATGTTTTAACTTTGCTCCTATTTTTCCCTTTGATGTATTTTTCTGGGAAAAAAATTAAAACCAAATATATTCAATGTAAAAAGCTCATTCATTTAAAAAAGAAACAATAAATGTCATAACAAGGTATATCCGTACATAAGACATACAAAGCATCTTGTATAGCAAGATTACAGAATATTATCAAGCCAAACAATGAAACTATGAACCGGATACTCAATGCATTAGCAGTAACAACTAACAAACACGGAAATGTGAGGCGAGGCCATACAAGCACACAAGTATATTTTCATCGATCCAGTCCAAAGCTGAAACCGTGATACAAATTACAATGTTCAGAAGGAACAGGGATCATCTTAAACAGAAATTTCCTTAACCAAATATCAACACCACAGTTTCACAAATGGAGGTCAGCAGACCGCGAATCCACGATATTGGATGAGTGAGTTCCCCTTTACATCTTAATCCAATTACGAAACACTGATATTACCAAGCCTGATTAGGTATCTTCACACTAGAAATAGGTACCTTCAGGGGGCTGGACCAGCTTGCGGTTATGAGGAGCAGCCATCTCTTTCTTCAACTGAATCAGTACATCTTCCATGGTGTACTCTCTTTGCCAATTTGCTAAAAGTCCGAACTTTTTTGCTTCCACCTATATGGTAAAACGTCACACATCAATACTTACATTTGTATATGCTTTGACAGAGCTAGGAGTTGATAAAATCCTCTTAAATGGAACTTGATAAGATTTGATAAAATGGATGCAAA
Source organism: Primulina eburnea (assembly GCF_022965805.1). Taxonomy (NCBI): domain Eukaryota; kingdom Viridiplantae; phylum Streptophyta; class Magnoliopsida; order Lamiales; family Gesneriaceae; genus Primulina; species Primulina eburnea. Next base: position 76,177 of record NW_027331592.1, read on the forward strand.
TAACTATCATACAAGCCTTGGTTCAAATGATGCAAAGTACAAGGAAGAAAAAAATTTAACAAACTAGTCTCTGTATCTAATAGCCACTATCACAAAACGATACAGAGGCAAGGGGCTGTATGACAAAAGTACTGAGATAGATATGACATAATTGTGTTCGTACCAGTCCATTTTCATGGTTTACGCATGTCATGTTAACCCGAGAATGGAAACGGACTGCAGGAGGCTTCTCTGGATAATCTTTGTCGCAAAATAGCTTCAACTGGTATATTCGCCCTTCATGTACAGACTAACAGGAATGGAACAAGATTTCAATGCATTCAAGTTATTGGGCAGACTAGGAGAAAGATCAATTAACAAACTGCAGTCAGGTCAACATTTAATGGGTGCAATATGCATTAGGAAACCTGAAGGAATCTTTAAAAGCACAGTTGCTGAAATTAGAAACCATTATACTGAAATATTATTACAATTTACAAATAAATGGTTACCAGTGCAGAAAAATTTGAAGGGATCTCTAAAAGTTTGTAAAGTTGAACCTCAAATACTAGCGCAGCTTTGCTGTTATCTAATGTAACATTAAAATTTTAATGTGGTTCATCCCAACACAAATGGCTGAATTCATTCACCGAACAATTACCACAGCCATCCACGGGCAATGGCTTCAAGATTCTTAAACCACAACAACAAATCCACTCAACATAGATAAAGCAATTGGGAAACCTTATATCATTAATTCTCGCACGATAAAAGAGAAATTTAATATTGTGTCTATGGAGTACAAATCATGTATGAAATTCCCGTGATAGATTAAACGTATGATGCACAAGAAAAGGTTTGAATTTACATCAATTCACATCAAACTGATATGACATGTAACAAGATGCTCACATTGTGAGGACCTATTATGGTACCAGTCCAGGATCGCATGTAAATGTCATCTCCATCATCCATTCCATAACTTACAGTGCCATCACCAATTCCTTTTTCTCCACGTTCGAGTTCCTCAAGCAACCTGAAGTTTCGAGGTACTGCAAAAAGATAATAAGTCTTCAGGTTTCAAATGTTTTTTTTCTTACTTCAGCTTCAGGTTTCAAATGTTAAATACAAGCATATCATGAAAATATTTAAACGCCAAAAGGAGCGAGTTCAATAAAACCGACTACATGTTTGCTGAGATTATAACTGGAGATTTGATTCCTATAATATTCGTGAAAATTTCAAATAGAACAATCTCAATCTTTTCCTCACCGCCACTTGTAATAACAGTGACATTTCGCACATAAAGCAAACGCTGGAAATAAACACACTCCCAACACGCAGAAAACAAACTAGTAACTGAGATGCGATCAAAATTCTAATGCATCTTGACAGGGTGATAAATTATCCGACAAGTCATCCATTACAAGTAGAGAAATCAAATAGAAGCCAGATTAATAAACTCCATCACAAAATACGCATTTATTTCAATCAAAATTTTCCCCATGATACCAACAAAAATGGGTTTAGATCATCAACATAAGCCTAAATCAATACCCCTCGACTTAATCTTATCAATCAACTCAACAACCACCACCACATAAAATGATCCAGCATTTTAACTCTTAAACCAAATGTCCAATCTTGCTCGCGCGCGCTCTAACTTTCACAAAATCAGAAAACCCTTTTGCAGATTCACCATGGAAATCGACCAAAAAAATTTCAAAGAAAACAAGAGATTGAAAAAAATAAGTAATTTCAAAAAACTCTTTCTTCGTGAACTGAAAGAGAGCTGACCCACGACGCTGGATCCTCCCGAACCAAGGGTCATGGCGTTATTACGAGAATCGGAATATTAATAGAGATCGCAGCAAAAAACGTATGTTGGGGAAGACGGCGTTGATAGAATCTTGAGAAGAGGAACGCTAAGTTTGAGGCCTCAAGTTGAAGTTCAGGACTGCAGTACAAACTCAAGTAGATGTAAATTACTGAGAGCTGCCACAATTTTAACATACCAAATTCCTGTGGTAAATTTTTTTTTTTAAGACAAAAAACTTTAGAACTAGACACATGTAATATTTTTTAAATTAAAACATAACAAAAAATTTAGAATTAGACACATCACACATGTAATATTTTTTTAAATTAAAACATAATATAATCTAAACTTCACATCGACCACTAAAGGTAATGTATACTCTTACACATCACACCTTTTGAGAAAATCCTTAAAAACTATATTTTTTATTATTATCATAGAAGTCATTCCATTAAAATTTATACAAAAAACACTATAAAATTTTTGACAGATTCTTAAAATATGTAGCCGAACCCTGGTGGCCTCATGTCTTTCAGCCAGAACATTTTAGTTATCATACTAATGTGACAGGGTTAAAAATAGATGCAAGATACGTAGGCAATTTTTCATTGGATCGGGTTATGTAAATTATGATAGATCAGAGTACAATAAGATATGTCCAAATTAAATATTTTTCTTTCGAGAAAAGCCGGTGCTGATCTGCAAACACGAAAATAACCACGTGAATGGGCGACGGAAGAATGTCCGGTCTGACCACTCCGATGCTAAAGTCAGCAGGTGAATGAGGAAAAAACCATGTAGCAAAGAGAAATGTTGTATAAATGGTGTATATTCTAGAGAATAAATGATATGGAGATATATATGTGAATGAATGTCTTAATGTTTAAACAAATCTGATATGGCAAAAACTTGTGTGAGACGGTCTCACGGGTCGTATTTGTGAGACGGATCTCTTATTTGGATCACTCATAAAAAAGTATCACTTTTTATGCTAAGAGTATTACTTTTTATTGTGAATATGGGTAGGATTGACCCGTCTCACATATTATAATCCGTGAGACGGTCTCACATGAGACCCACTCATCTGATATTTATAGAAAGAAAGTCAATGATGACTTTATTTTCATTGCTCACTTACTAATTATGGCATGATGATTGCCCATATCCTACTTTTCTGATACGCCAAACTATTTTTTCGCCTTATCAAATACATGCGATTATGACAATAATGATTACCAAGATAAAGAATCTCATACTTATGCACTCGAGTGATGTGCTATCATCGAGGTAACCTAGGTAGAGAACCATCACTCGAGAACTCGTCTAGAAGCCCTGCTTCTGGCAGCCCGAGGGATGATGTCTCGGGCATTCATTTACTCGGCTATTTGTTGGATTGGCCAAAAACTTATCATAAGCTGATCCATAATTCTGGATCGCCTAATACCCATGACTCGGGTCTCTCCGAGGGTATCACATATAAAAAAATTCACATTGCTAGTACTTTAGACAATTGTTTGCATGATATACAGGTTTGTTCAGGCTATTTTCAAATCATATAATGTCTTTTCTTCAAAAAAGATGGCATTTTGTCACATTTGCATTATCAAAGTATCATTCCTGTAGTCGGGTAGAAGCCAATAATTTAAAAAAAAATTATTCAAACACCGATTCTGTAGTGTACAACTCAGTTTGCGTGGTTTTGGATGTGATTTTAGTACCAATTCATACTGGAATTTAAGCAAAAAAAAAAATGGAATGAGATATTCGCACAAGATTGATGGTGTGATATTCTTTCTTCCTTGTTTTCTCGAGGCACTGGCATCCTCAAAATTCACTAAAATCTTCACTCGACAAACTGTCCACAAAATACAGTAGTAACCAATAGAGGTATCACGCCATGTAGGAAAAGAGGAAGAGAAACTGAAAAACAGAACTCATCAACATAATCATTTATAAAATGATTTTTTACGTTAAATTTACGGTAAGAAATCCCAAGGACGAAAAAGAGAGTTGCGGCAGAAAAAGGGATCCAAGAGAGTTAGTTGACAGGAAACAGCCTACATGAACTTTTCCTTTACATTTTAATGCCGAGTTACTATATGGTAGTAAACCATTACACTAAAAATATGTCCCTTCAGGAGGCTGGACCAGCTTGCGATTGTGAGGAGCAGCCATCTCTTTTTTCAACTGTGTCAGTATGTCTTCCATTGTGTACTCTCGCTGCCAATTAGCTAGAAGTCCAAATTTCTTGGGTTCCACCTACACCATAAACAAATAAGATGCCCACTACAACATCCTCACTCAACCATAGTTGCATATTCTTGATAAAAATCATAATATGAAATAGACAAAAGAGATAACCGTGTTCATACCACTCCACTATCATGGTTTACACAAGCCATGTTTATCTGAGAATGGAAACGAACACTGGGAGGCTTCTCTGGATAATCTTTATCACAGAATAGCTTCAATTGGTAAATACGCCCTTCATGTACAGACTGGCATTGGAGAAAAAATTCAAGTAATTTTCGTCGATGTGACAAATGTTCAATGAGGAAAACCGCATGAATATGGAGTACAAATAACATAAACATGGAGGATAAAGCCTACACGTTTCAGACTTTCAGTAGTCACTTCTGTAAGAATTTCATGACCATAGTATTCAGATCAAAGCACTCAATGAGAGGACAAACACTTGATACATTGAAACAGAGGAACGGTGTGCTTCGGTGCGTGTATATGTGCTATTAAAGAATGCGGTGAAATGTAATAATCAAAAGATACTCACATTGTGAGGACCTATAATTGTACCAGTCCAGGATCGCATGTAAATGTCATCTCCATCATCCATTCCATAGCTTACAGTGCCGTCTCCAATTCCCTTCTCTCCGCGTTCAAGTTCCTCCAACAATCTGAAATTTCGAGGGACTGCACAAAACTAGAGATCTTGAGATGCTAAAAGTTTCCAAAGGTAATAAAAAAGCACAGATACTGGCAAGTATAGTCCCATTGATCATTATTCACTAACGCCAAATGATAAGAGAACAGAGCAACAAAAATGTAATCAATTTGCATTTACTCAAAGAAAAAGGAATAATATGATAAAGGAAGTCAACTCGAACTTGATTTCACCACCAAGCCGACAAAATCAATGGATAAATTCAAAATCATGCCACTAAACACCATTTTCAAGATTTTTTCTTGACTTCCTAATGCGAACAGATTTTTAATAAACAAGAACTATCCATAAACTTAAATCCTTTTGAAACTTGTCAAAACAATAAACTCACAACATAAGTACACAAAAGGAAAGACTAATTTTCCTTTTCATTGCCAATCAATAATCTCAATGGTGGACCAGTTCAAGATTTATGTTAAGGCTCAAATTACACCAGGTGCGTGCATGGGTAATTCCTTAAAGAAGAGAATAGTTAGCATTATAAAACACAGCACTCAGATTGAAGTAAAGAGCAAGCGGTACATGAAATAATTCATTCACCCAACACAAAAATAATCAAATTACAGACATAAAATTTATAAATCAAAGTCTTGCATCAGTTCAAACCAAAGACAACAGTAAACCCATTAAATCAACATCTTCCTTAATTTCTACTCGTTATAGAAAACAACGGATCAATAATGAAACTTGAATTAAAATCCGAACTGCATAATTTTGATATTCAACTTAACAGGAACAACTCGCTGTTAATATCCAACACTTGATTCTTAAACCATAAAATCCAACAACCCGTTAACGGATTTACCTTTAGAATAACGTAAATCGATAAAATTTCAGAAATCACAATATTGAACAAAATACCCAAAACCTTTTCTCAAAGAGAGGAATTAGTATTTACCCACGACGCTGGATCCTCCTGAACAAAAGGTCATGATTAGATATATGTATCGGCTTTCGGAGCAGATATCGATTCGATGGAGAATGGAAATTTTGGTGAAGCCGATGGCCGCAGAATCTGAACGCAAACAGGGAAGGGAAACCCGAAAGGGAAATTAGGAAAATAGGGAGTTATTCGTGTTCTAATTCGATAAGATGGATTCAGTGACAACTTTTCCCCTCCATTCTTCAACTCGCGTCGAAAATGATATCAATAATAAAATTATATTAAAATAATAATATAAATAATATAATAATAATAATAATAATATTTTATAAAATAATAATAATAATATTATCACCAATAATAATAAGTTTTTGATTTGATAAAATCTCCGAACCAACCTTCGTCTTGCTCCATTAAAATTTTTGAAATGAAGATAAGGATGAGGATGAAAAACTGATCCCGCGGTTTCCGGTTCGAGGATTCTCTCAAAAAAACGAGGATCGAAATGAGTTTGATGATGAGGATGGAATTTAAGGACGAAGATGAGAATGACAAACTCGTTCCGAACCCGTCTCATTGCCATACCTAGATGGATTGATATTCAAAAGACGATCGCTCGCATTAAAACACAAAATAAAATGAAAACTTCACCTTAAAAAAAAATTCACTTAAATTAACTTTAAAACCGACTCAAATATAAAAAACTTAATAATGAAAAAACTCAACCCAAATTAATCTAAAACTCGATGAAAGACTTCATTCGATTATAAAAACTCTGTCCAAAATGAAAAAGTTAGCACAAATTAATCTAAAACTCGACACAAATATAAAAAATCCCACTTCAAAATGAAAAACTCAACTGAAAATGAAAAATTCAACCAATAGTTCGTTTGATTTTTTATTTTATATATATGATAAAAAAAAATTGATCAATTGGCTAGATGGTATGAATTGTTCTTGATATAAATACATGTGTGGGATCAATTCCAAGACATCGTATCAAACGGTACCAATTTTTTGTTTTGTTTTAAGAAGTAGGAATCATTCAAAATCCGACTCAAGGTCCATGATGTTGTCCTTTCGGCAAGTTTCTTGGATTAATATATTTATGTGTTAAGTTGTGTCCAAAATCGTGTATTATCGAGCCGTGAACGTTGGATGATTTGATTTTCTTGGCTTGTACAAATGAATGAAGTCTCTTGCATTATTGTTTGTGGTATTCTGAACCAGTTGATATGCATGCTTAGTATTATATGCTTTATAGATTGATCCCCAACAATCCTCTCTGAGAAGAGAATGTGATTTGCATGATTTTTCATTCATTTTGGTTCTCTTAAGTTAAGAAAGCAAGAAACACTGGCTAAATATGAACATTTGTACACTGCAAGTTCCTTATATCTTGCTAGTTATTGGGTTCTCGCTGTCCTTCAGCTATATAACCAAATATTCATATTGTACAACAGACAGTTTCTCTAAAGATGAGAAACAATGTTATATGGTTTCACGATTCGACTGGTTATCATGCTAGCTAGAATGACTTAATAGTTTGTCACTAACCCATAATCTTGCAGAGTTTTTGGGTTGTGAGTTGTGATGTAACAGAAACTTTGATCTGTCTTGCTTACGCTGCTGAATCATTAGTTTTTTTCGCACGCTACATAATTTCCAGCAATTATTTCATGAATGCATTGTTGATATATGTGGTGGTTCATGCTCATATCAAGATGGCATGCAGAGGATTCTTTGTAAATGAATTGACAAGTTAAAATAAGACTGCTTTTAGTGTCAAAACAACATAAAAAGTAGGTTAAGATGAGCATCGAATATAAAGACTAGGGGAAAATTTTCCATTGAGTTCAATTTTGTATTTTTAGCATATGATGTAATAGCTTCATCATTCTCAACGGTCTCCATTACACTTGCATTTATTTGGTATATCAAAGGTTCCCAATCTAATACGCTACACTTTTCTCCTCTTGTACAATTACAAAATCATCCTTCCACTGTTCACAACTTCTTGTTAACATCGAATGGATATTACATTGTGTTGCATCATGGAATTGAAAATCTCAGTTGTTAGTGGAAGTAAGCCTTATGGGCTATGGCCAATATGAATTTGGAGGCTGAAGTAAATTTATGCCTAAATGTATGCAACATCAAAGGCTGTTTTTTTTTTTTTTGTTATACTGCAATTTTAAGGGGCTTTAGTGCTGTGATTTGATGAAGAACTCAAGTCAAGCATATGCATATCTGAAAAAGGCTTTAAAAATGCGGAACAGAGATTACATGACATTCTGATAAGAAAATTTGGGTGCATGAACATTTTGTTATTGCAAAATATCTTCATCACCACTGCTCGACTGGAACAACTTCCTAGACTGCTTGAAAAAGGGTAGAAAAGTAGGCAAGAGAAACCAAGAAAGCAGCACTATAAAGGCTCCACTCTTTTCTTGCACATACTGATAAACTAGAAATGGAGCATCAATGGTGCTACTTTCCATAGACTCGAGGGTGGGGTAGAACTACCTAGTAATACTAACAGCAGGATTTGAAGATTTTGATTGCACCCTTTGGTTTTCCAACTATTTTGTCATCTTGGTGGTGAGTTTCTTATCATGGCTAAAGTCGAGTAAAATGGTGCTCTTGCATTTGGGGCATCGGGGATCCTCCTCTGTTAGCATAACATACATGAGGCACCTCGGGCACCCTGCCAGCATCATTGAAGTGGCTTCTGGGCTGGTGGAGTATTGGAGGCCCTCATCTTGCTGGTTAGTCTCCAACGACGACACACATGAGCGAGTTGGGGATGTCGGCGATGATTGGCTTGGGGATTCAACTCGAGGATTGCTCACTTTCGGTGGTGACAAATTTAGCTTCAGATCGAGTTTTGGTTCCTTCCTTTGACTCATAGCTGCCAAGATTGTTAATCGGCAAGTGACCCTTTTTCTTCTCTTTGAAATAGTAATATTTCAGCTGCACAAATTACAACAACAAAAGAAATCAAGAGAGTTGTGAGAAAATGATATCGTGATTTCAAGAATGTTGCAAGTTACAATCATTATGTTCACCTTCTCTCAGCCTGAGGGAATGAATAGGATTGGCTCTTATTTTTTATATGATATCAGATGAAGGCTGTAAATGCACCTCCCACATGAACTTGCTGAAATATATGTCTTAATGTGTTGGTTTTGGATATCAAAGAATCATTATACACACATGTATATATATACATACACGCGCACACGCACACGCACGCTCACACAAGAGGGTTGAAGAGGACAGATGAGATTGCTTTGAAGTGAAAATAATTATGATGAGTGGTGGAAGGTGTAGAAAAAGTAGTTGTTTAAAGGAAGGTGTCTGTTGAATATGAGATGCATTGAATGGAGTTGAATCGAATTGGATGAAGGATGGGTAAATTGGGTATATTCCTTTTGTTATTTTAAATTAAATTGGCTAAACTTAGCTCTGCAAAATCTGTATATGTGGTTAATAAAAACACCCCTATTTGTTTTCTAAATTGATAGTTGAACTCTCTTGTAATAATAGTTTTTTGTCACGCATTAATTTATACTGGTCTCATGTTGCACGTGGTGTGTGATTATACAATCTTTTTTTTAAAAAAAAAAACTTTGGATTTTGGTCTTTTTTTCTGTCAATAGATTTATTAGTTGTTAATTTCTCATATTGGGCACACGAATTTATTTCGAAGAGAAAAATTTGACATGCAAGCATTAGTCGTGCATGTACTTAGAATGCTATTGCCGCTTGTTAATTCAAAAAATATTTACGTTCAATTGAACATATTTACAAATTACATCAGGTGTAGCGTAGACTCAACCATGAACTAATTTAGATGGTTAACGATTGAAACGCTCCGGATTCGACGATTGTCTTTACTGTGTCAAGACGAGTCTTTCCATCGTACTTATTTCTCACTCACAAGTACCCTAGGAAACTTCTCAGGGGTCACTCATCCAATAATTGTCTCAAGTCAAACACACTTAATTTTAGAGTTCTTATTTGATTAGATCCTGAAAAGATGGTGCACCTTCTTAATATGAGTAGTACATATCAAATTTTATAAGCTCTCCTCAACTACAGTCTCATACCTGAACAGTTTTAGAATCACTCTCCTTCCGGTGTAAGATCGGTTCATTCATGTTCTCTTCACCTAGAAGCCTCACATGAGGGCTAGAGTTGATCGCCAGTGCCATGAGGTTGCACGGATAATGAGCGGCTCCTGTCAAGCTTCCCTCCTCATCTGATATATAGTTTTGATATTCTACACACCTACCGTGCACACTTTTGTGAGCACCGATGAGGTGTCACTCATCCATAGGATGTGATAAAATATGGAAAAATTACGCATCCAATGGGTTAGTGACACCTCATCGGTGCTCACAAAGATGTGCACGGTAAATGTGCATCATATCAAAACTGTGTGTGTATATATATATATATATATGTAATATCCAGTTATTGTATTTTTATTTTATTAATTAATTTGAGAAAACGTATGATCTAAAACTAATTTCGTTGACTTTGAATATGGATGGCATTATCACAGAATTAAATCATGTTCACAGCAATAACTGCGGATTTCACCGAGCTAAATTTTAAAATAAAAATCTAAAAGTTATTCAAGGACTTTACTTGCCCTTATTTGCACAAACTTGATCGAATTCCGAGAGATATTTTGGATGAAAAACGAGGATTTTTAGGTTTAAGGATGCAGAACGTTATGAAAATATAGTTTATAGATGTTGATCGTTCGATTTGAGGATGAAAGAATAAAGTTGTGCCGAACATTAATTTGTAACACTCAGCTAACGACCTGAATTTTTTCCATATCTTAAAATTTTCGTTATAATTTTTTTTTTTCAAATGGGATATTTTATATTATAAATAGAAGAAGCAAAATAAATTCAAAATACAATAAAAATTTGTATGTTGTATCCCACCAAACCTCATCACCAGGTCAACTTGAAAGAAGAACAATCAAGTTAGTTCGTGGTCACCAGTTTCTTTAAGGGAAACAATTAAATATTTGTTCACTTAATTTTCTTTTTTAGCAAATATTGTGTGAGACGTTTCACTGGTAGTATTTTATGAGACAAATTTTTTATTTAGGTCATTCATAAAAAAAATGTTACTTTTATGCTAAGAGTATTACTTTTTATTGTGAATATCGGTAGGATTGACCTGTATCACATATAAAGATTAGTGAGATCGTTTTACAAGAGACCACCTCTTTTCTTTTTGAAACCAATAAAAAAAATATTGCCCATATGCAATTAATTTCTTGTTGCATTTTCCTATGAGGGCTTTAATTACCCAATAATAATATAATCGCCACATCTATTATTTGAGGTGGTCCAACTCCACCTGCGGTCCAAATCTAACTTTCCTACGCCCATGGTTTTATAAAATAAAATATACTCTTCGTCCCAAATATAAATATAAATTTTCAATATATAATCCAATATTTATATCTAATATTATTTTATCAACCTATCATATTCCTTAAATACATTTCCTATTTCCAAGAAGTTTTAAATTAAATTACTAATTAAATTTTCTCTGTAAAATTTGTTTTTCTAATAATTTTCTCTTAAATTTACAATTTCATTCAATTTTGGTGGATGTATTTATTGTATAATGTGGAGTCAACATTTGTTTATGAAGTTGGAATAATTCAAAATCAAGTAAAGAAATCATTTAATATAGCTTCATTGGTGCGACATGCTATCACAAAATTTTTTAAAAAAAAAAAAAAAAAAAACTCATTGATTAGTGCAACCAGTCAAGATTAATAAGCAGACAAAGTCTTAATTAAATCATGTGTATTAAATTTGAAATTAAACATCCAATAATTGAACTAGTCAAAATGATTTTTAAAATGTAACTATATTTTCATTGAGAGAAACCAAATAATAAAAAAATCATGTTTTTACAACGACTATGACTCGTATACATTAATGGCGAAGAGAGAAACCAAGATGGGACGATTATGCATGATTTTGAACTTTATTTTTGTTTTTACAGTAAATCTTGTAATAATTGATACAAAACTTGTAATTTTATTGAGATATATCAATTATTACAAGATTTACTAACCGCGAAAGAAATTCGCTATTCTTTCACACAAAAAATGAATGGTAGTAAGATGGTTGCGTTTGGAATTAGATTTAGATTTGAGGGAGTATTTGAAAAGATGATTTAAAATAATTTTATATTGAGATGAATTTAAAATATATTAAAAAATAAATGAATTTGTTATTCATCAAATGTCCACGGGCCTTTATGTCTGGGCAACCCGTTTGCTACAGATTAGATGTAACTTTTGACTGTCCATGACAAAGCCCAATAAATGATATGGGCCGGTCTTATGAAATCGGGCCCATTCCTTCTGAGAATTTGGAAATTTGACTACCAAACAAAGCCTAATTAAAATGGTGAGTAGGCACTACAGCTCATCACTTGGCCATGACTGGATAGTGGATATCATAGAGAATTAATCGAAAATGGCGATTGGGAATTAACCAGAAGAGTTCGGAGAAATGGGCAATTCTGGATCATCGTCTTCCGCCACCGATCCTCGCTTTGCTTCAGCTTCCAGGTTTCCTTCTCGAATTCCAAAGATTTCTTCGTGGCATAGCTTCTCTTTCTGAATGTTTCTGTATTTGATAATTATAGAGCTTTTACTCAGAAGGGATTGGAAGATTTGAGATCGCTATTTAACTCACTCGCTGCCAAATCAAAAAGCAATGGAAACTACGTTTCTCCTCCAGTTCTAAAGGTTCCTTTTGTACCTGATCTTTTAGCACACCATGTTACTCTTCTCTTTCTGTCTCATTTATGTGAACAAAACTTGCATGCCTAGGCATATATTGGGATTGACGGGCCTCTCGGGGATAGAGTATTTTACCTGGTTTCGCAAAAACGGAGGGATCAGAAGCTTACTTTCGAAGACCTGGTTATTGCAAAGGTAAATTTAAATCATTTTCATTCACATTCCCGTTTATGGTTGCATATCAATGAACAATGAACTATCAGCTACTATTTCAAGGGGAAAACATAAGAAGAAAGATTCAGTTCTGCTACTTCTTTGCCACTTTGGTTTCAAGCAATTTTTTCAAAGCTTCCGTGAGTGGATATGGGTGTGATTCGATGCAGAATACTAGATGAAGCATGATTGAGTTAAAATTCATTGAAGAATTTCGTTTGGTGGTGGTGGTGGTTGTTTGAATTGGCTTAAAAAAATTTAAGGATTTTAATACTATTGTGGTTTATGAAATGTGGAAAATTGAAAGTAGTTGAAGAAGTTGTAAGTAAACTCCTTGTGCTCATCTCAAGCCCTCCGGCCTATGTCTACTTACTTTGATAGTACGATCCAATGCGTTAAGAAAATATAACAAATAAATAAACAAAAACCTTTCTAACTGACCAAGGAGAAGAAATCATAAAACATTTCTAAATTCCTGTTGGCAATTTTGTAGAACAAAGCACAATCAGTGTCCGCTAGAATAAGCACCTGGAGACTTAAAAAGAGAAAATGTAGAATGTGTGTTGTGTGGAAGGGGTGATGGTTAGTGTAGATTTTTTTTTTTCACAAACAGCTACAAAGTAAAGATTAATTATTGGAAGTCTTCAGAACTTCTATAGAGATCGATGCTGTTGAAGAATATTCAAGAACACATTGCTGCAGCGAAAAGATTTTGGGTTACGGTTTTCAGCCATTTAGCAGCGAATCAATTTTTGAAAAAAAATATGTTTTTGAAATAGCTTAATTGGATTGGTTAAGAATATAGAAGTTTTAAATTTCTTTGGATCTATGACCATTTGAAAGGCACACACATTCTTATATTTCACGAATAATTATGACTTGAATTTGTGCTTGATTCTTAATATTAGGGAACATATGAGAAGGGGACAAATGATGATATTGATGAGTTCATTTACCAACTATTAGATGTTTCTGATGATGGAATCGTGGGAAGGTAAATTAGTGGGTGGTTTATCATCGTTGAATTGTTTTCTATGGGTTTTTTCTTTCAATGATACTTTTGATTATGGCAGGTCTGATCTTGAAGCTGTTCTAACCACCATGCTTGATAACATATTTCATAAATCTTACTCTTCTGAGCCCAAAGCAGGATCTTGTCTGGAAATTATGGAGGCTTTCATCCCTGATGTGAATTCTACGAATGATGAAATGTCTTTTGAAGATTTCAGAAAATGGTGTGCCTTTCTGCCATCAGTCAGGAAATTTCTTTGCTGCTTGCTGATGCCATTCGATTCAGGTATCTCATAGCTGGTTATATTCCCCACTCTTTAGTATTAATTATCTATTTTATGGAATATGACAATCACATCACCTTGACTGACCAGTGGTTATGGCGTTTCTCACATATTATTTCTTCTTTGAAGGTTCTCAAATTCCACAACTACTGCACGAGGATCACATTGATCCTAGTTTGATACTGTTGAGGAAGGAATATGCTTGGCATATTGGAGGAGCACTGCCCCAATATGAACTGGAAGAGTGGAAGCTTTTGTATCATAGTGCTGTTCATGGTTTAAGTTTCAGCACATTTTTGGGCAATATACCGTGAGTAGCTCTATAACGAAAACAAATTGCTTCTTTTATGAACATGTAGGTTATAATTGCCATCTAGATGTCATTTTAGGGTTAGAGTTTGGTCATTTACATGGTGCTTGATTTGTGTGGATACGAGCTTGGATGTGAGAGTTTTGTCATACTATGTATTTTAGTTCATAAATTTTGTGAGAGGGATGATTCATGGGTCAAAAATCCTTGAGATGACTGTTTTTCTGCCATTACACATCCGGGCCGACATGATTTCTTTCATATACTTGTTTTTATGTGATCAGATTTGTGGTATAGTCTTTCTTTTAAATTTTAATTAATCCTGAAATTCGTTATTGCCTCCAAGCTGATTTGCCTATGCTAGCCATTGCAGTTCGAAATATTTAGGCATGCCTGTTTTCTGTTTGTAGATATCTGTTGTCAGGACAAAAAGTTGCTGCTACTTTCTTTTAATAAGGTGGAATGGGTAATTGTTCCAATTGAACTGCCTGCAGAGATGATGGACCAACTCTGTTGATCATTAAAGATAAAGAAGGTTACATCTATGGAGGCTATGCTTCTCAACCATGGGAAAGACACGGCGATTTTTTTGGGGATATGAAATCTTTTCTTTTTCAACTGCACCCCAAAGCTTCAATTTTCCGGCCAACCGGAGCAAATAATAACATACAGTGGGTAAGTCCTAGGATCTCTCCCATAAAGTAAAATCCAGTTCTGATAGAAACATATTGTTTTGTGGTTATTATATTCTTAAAAATCCTTGTATTTGCAGTGTGCTGTAAATTTCAGTTCGGACAGCATTCCTAATGGCATAGGTTTTGGAGGGCGTGCGAATCATTTTGGCATGTTCATCTCCGCAAGCTTCGATCAAGGCCAGACCTTTTCCTGCACCACATTTGGCAGTCCATGCCTATCCAAGACAAGTCGTGTATACCCGGAAGTAATAGAATGCTGGGGAGTGATCCCAAGAAGGGCTGATCAAGACAGGCCTGAGGTGTTGAAAGGTACGGTACTGGAAAGGTTTAAAGAAGATCGCCATATGCTCAACATGGTCGGAATTGCTAATTCGAGCGAGTAGTCAACATCTTGGTTGTGCTTATGCAACTATCCGCCATACTTATTTTTTTGGGGGGGAGCCGTGCACTCTTTTATACTTGAAAATTTGGGGGTGAAACAATGCATTACTCTTGGGAATTTTTCAGGACATAATAAATTGTACACATTAAGACAAGTATATTCATTGTTAATATTTGTTGATTTTTTTTTTGAAAAAATAACATACTTTTATAAAGTTAGATTCCGGTGACTTTTATAAAAAATCTCACGTATTTCTAAATATTTACACGTATTATTGAACATACTTTTATAAAGTTAGATTCCGGTGACTTTTATAAAATCTCATGTATTTCTAAATAGAGTAGGACTCACGTGAGATCGTCTCACGGATCTCAATCTGTGAGATAGGTCAACTGTGCCCATATTCACAATAAAAAGTAACACTCTTAGAATAAAAAAGTAATACTTTTTCATGGATTATCAAAATAAAGATTTGTCTCACAAAATACGACTCGTGAGCCTGTCTCACACAAGTTTTTACCTTCTAAATATTTACACATAATATGGAACATTTATTTATTAAGATTTTTATGGATATTTGTAAATTTTCACATAAAATCTTATAACCTATGAATTTTGTAATTTATGTTTTTTTTTTGTTTTTTTAACTTTAAAATATTTTTATCTATCATTACAATTTTTGTTGATTTAATTTACAAAAAATATAAATAAATCAATACTAAATTTATTATAATTAGTTTTTTTATCAATTCAACATGTTTATTTAATTAATATTGATATTTTAAAAAATATGTAACAATAATTTTCAATATCAATAAATAATCAAACTTAAAATAATATTATTAATGTTAACTAAATTTTTGTATAAAAAATATATCAATTTTATTTTTCACAATATAATAAAAAAATAACATAATTAGTCACACATGAATAGAGAATAAATATAATAAAATATTTATGATTAGTTAGCTTTATAAAAAATTTAATATATTTGATTTATTATAACTATCTTTATATATTTGCTAATAAATTTTTATATTCAAGTGAATAAAATATTTTAAAAATCAGACGCAAATTTTGAGTTATAATCAAAATTAAGATATAAATTAATTAAAATTATAAAAAACACAATTACACATAAAATATTATATAAAAATTAATAAAAAACTAAAATTTAGTTATTAAAATAAATTATTATTTTCAATTTATAAACAAATAAAATATTATAATTTTTTTATGTTGTATAATAAATTTTTATTATAATTTTAAAGTTCACGAGATACTGTGACTAAAACAGTAAAACTTAAAAAACAAAATAAAAAATTTAATAATAACGATTTAAACTATTGTTAATAATAAAAAATATGTTTTTAAAAAATCCAAATAAAATAATAATACATGAATGAAAAAATGAATTCATTAATGTTTGTATTCATATTATTTTTAATAGAAATTAACACGTACTTTTGTTTGAGATATTTCTTGATATAAATTTTTTCTTAAAAACTTGTTTTTCTAAACTTTTATAAGAGTACATAAAAATCTACATTAAATACTTTTAAATTTTTAAACTCCACACAAATCATTAAAAATCTAAACACAGAAATCATTAAAAAATCTAAACCAATACACCGCTAAGACCCTTATAAATGACCGACTTTCGTCAAAGAAAGATATTTTTTTGCAAAACATATCAACGAACAAAGTAGGATTTAATGAAACAACAATGCTCATTTTCTCAACAAGGGTATTGCAAATTTGTTTCGAGGAAATTCACACCACACCACCGAGGTTTTTTGGGTCCAAGAAAGCGTTGAGAAACTTGTACGAGTAATTGAACCGCAGCAGTTCTTCAAAGAAGTCCAAAGATTCAAACTTTGTCCAACTCACCATTGAAGTCCAAAGGTAATGTATAGACAAATATAAGGTCCTTTGATCAATAAAAGAACAGGGATTTCCTAGAATTTCAACAATAAACTAGCAATCACAATTAACTAGGAATCGTAGCGAGTAAAATGGAGGCTATGAGTTGCGTGATAAATAAACAAATTCGCAGGTTCCCGAACAAAATAACAAATAAGTAACAATAGAACAAGCTGCAGGATAAACAACAGAATAACTTGCCCAAACAAATCCAGTCAAAGTAGCGTGAGAAACCTATTATCTTCAGCAAAGAAAGCACATTACAAACACATACACAAGACAAACACAGCAATAATCAACATCTCCAAACTCAATAGGTAACAACCAATAACTCCAAACTCAATAGGTTCCAGCAGGATAATCAGGCATCAGCACAGCTGCAAGTCAAGCAATAGCAAGATTTTGGATTTCAAACAAAATTATTAGCAACATTGCACATAACAAGTAATCAAAGTCACAATCAAACAACACAAACTAAATTTCAAAGCTACCAATTATATTGAATAACATAAAGAGAAGCTTAACTATAAAAAATGCAAAATGTGAAACATTAAAAACACAAAAAAAAAAAACTTGTCTCAAATTCCCAAATGCAGTCTAATATATAGTCCCTTGATGCAACATTGAGCAAAAATTAACAGCAAAGCATCACCGAATAACAATTAAAATAGAAAAGAAACCTCCAAGAAAAGCCTTTTCCTTCCTCTTAGTATCTCCTTCCACCGCCACGGCCGTAGTTCACCGGTGGCGCAACATTGATGGGTCCCTGATCCTCTCTAAGAACAACACCAGGGAGCTCCTTCATCCCCATGGACTCCAACAAATCAACAGTTTCCTGGTCAACCTCAATGCGGTCAATCTTAATCGCTGATTCATCGGGCACAAAATCCATTCGGCGCTCGCGTTCCTCCTCCTGAAGCTTCAGCGAGATACCACGAACGGATCCCTTCTGGATCCGCTTCATCAAATGAGTGGAGAAACCAGCTATCTTATTGCGGAGGCGCTTCGAGGGAATGATGGCCACCTCCTCCAGAATCTTCTTGTTGGTGTGGAAATCAAGTGTCATTTTCGAATAGTACTTCTCGATCACTTGCCGGGACGACTTCTTCACTGTCTTCGTACGAACACGACCCATTTTTGCCGATGTATAGCCGATGAGAAATGCCGCCGCGGATGGTTGAGGGGAGCAGAAGTGGTAAGGATTAGGGTTTGCCAAATAATAGCTTTGGATCAAACTATATAACGGGGAAATGGGCTTCGCTGGGGTTTAATGAATCCAATTATGGGCATTTGCACATATACCCTCGTAGTTTTTTTATTCCGCAATCACCCCCTTAAATTCTAAATTTTCTTCAATAAAAATTAATGATAAATTCTAAATCTGATGATTTTTGTCCTTTCCTTGTCAAGTTGTTTTCTAGTTTATCAAGTCACTGCAAGAAAAGAAATTCAACTTATTTTACAATTTTTGTAAAACAACAATAATTCAAGAGTTTCTTAGGTTCCTAATGAATATGATTCTCTGCCCGCTCAAAGCTACTTGGATCATCACTTCCCACAAGCATATATCAACGTCGCCAGCTCCGAGATCCCACCCGCCCTTTCCTTCCTGTGTCTTCTTTTCCTTTCGTCAACGCCGGGAAACATAGCTACAGTGGTTCACTGTCGCAGAACGGAAAAAGCAGCTGACATAACAAAGTTAATGACAAATGAGTGATTCATTTTGTAATTAAATCGACATTGCATCTTTGCACTCGTTACTTGGAAAAATTATCTGTGGGAAAACAATAGCATGCGCATGATTAATTGATGATATATAACATAATATTCAGCACATGATATATTTACTTTAATAACTGTATTTTAATATGTGTGACAATTTGATTGGTTGGTGACAGACAATGATTTATTGACGTGTCAATGCTATAGCTCCTGACTGGTTTCATTTTTTAAAAAAAAATTGGAAAAAATATATTCAAATGAAGACACTTGCAGTGCTCCTATGATGCTCTAAACATAACACATTCATTGATCTGTCCCGTTTGCTAATTTTTATCATCATCGTCCAATAGACGAGTGTTATTTCATTGATTAACATTAAGATGAATACAGTAAACAGACATAATATCGAAACTGATATTAAATGATTGGTCAACTAATCATTATAGAGAAGTCAAATATATCATAAGTATGGATATTATTTGTGCGTATTTTTACATGATCAATCAACTAATAAAGTGTAATTTTGTTAAAGCTATTTTCTGATCCACTAATAAAGTGGAGCAGTACGTATAGACTTGGTTGTTTTTTGTTCAAAATACTAAGTTTTGTGATCATAATTGTCGTTAGCACGTCGGAGACTAAATTTATATTCCACATCAAAAAACACATTTAGCCATTAGCATGATTGGTAACTCTGTGCCTCTGCATTGAGCTTAAAAATTAATGTTTATGCTAGAAATAAATTGTTTTTAGAAATATGTTTCGGAGTATAGCAACAGACGAATGAGAAAATAAAATAGAAATTGGCGCAGAAACCAGACATCAAAATCAATGTTGTGACTTCATGGATTTTTTTTTAAAATAAAAGCACAATTTTATACATTAGAGAAGAAACCCCATTACAACCAACGGGGTGGCAGAATTGCATTAATATATCCCAGCACAAGCCCTTGGCTTAACACTTTCATATTCCTACACTAACTTTTATACCTTCACCAAATACAAATATCTATTTGAGTAGTTCCTATCAATTCATCTAAGCAATTTCAGCCCAAATTCTACCAGAGCACCATCCCAAATACGGTGCGTCGTAATTCACAAGGCACCTTCAATTCAAGGAATTATTGAACATTTCACGGTCAGCGCGACTTGCCTTGGTTGTTGGTTGTTCTCCTCGATGACTCGTTTCTTCTCGATTTGAAGTGCTGAAAGAGGAAGATGGCTCCATGATAAACCCATTGGTCCTGATGGTGGGTTGTGCAAGGGGATCATTTCCAGAGATATTTATCTTTGCTGGGTCAATGAATATAACAGCTGGATCTCCCTTGACATTTTCTTGTGAATGAATGTCCTGTTTCTGTTGCAACATTTCAATATGCCTCAAAGATGGCACGTCATCCTTGCAGTATCTCTGCCACATGTACCGGTAGGCTGACTCTAGGCCTCTTGTGAATTTTGATCCATCACATAAGGGGGATTTGAGCATGAGATTTCGCAGGCTCATTCTCAGGCTTGAGAGGGCCGGTATATCAGAGGATAACTGTAAAGCCAGCTGGACGTATTCCTCTTCATTCTTGGCGACTAAATTGCTCAATCCTGAAAGTATTAATCACCACACAATCTGATTTATCCAACCAATTTATAACATTTTCAAAGGGTGCGGTGCTAGCCTGCTTGTATAATTATGTTTGAGGGGAAAAATACATACCAACTGTGTCGAGGAGACTTACACCAACGTTATGAGCATGAACTTGACCTGCCATTGCAATACATGGAACTCCCATGTATAGAGACTCGCATGTGGTAGTTGTACCCGCATAAGGAAAGGTATCCAAGCTAGAAATAGAAAGAGTTTTGTCACTCGCATCAAGAAAAATGTGATTCATTTTTAAAAAATCTAGCAATAGAAGCTGGACTAGCAAGGAGTGAGAAGCAAAACTGCAAACTTTATTATCCCAGCGACCATATGACAGAAAAAAGATGATACCTGATGTCCATTAAAGAGTATGCTTGCATATGATCATGGTTGAGAAGAATTAAAGGCAGAAGATCAACCCGTTGTGATTCTAAACCCAACTTTTCCAACATCGAAAGAAATTGAAGTCTCACACTTTCAGAGCAAAAGGGCTTGCACTTCACAATAAGCCGAGAATTTGGAACTGCACATAAAATCCTTGCCCAGACTTGAAGCACTCCAGGTGTTATCTGATGTATTTGAAAATTTATGAAAAAAAGAGAGAGAGAAGACATCATTTCACTAATAAATGTGAAATGCTTAGTGAAAACACTTGCTCCACTTTTATTAATACCTTTGCAAGATTGTTGAAGCTACCAAAAGTAACAAAGCCATTGGATTGGGCAGGAGTTGGACACACTGGCCCTGCTTCTAGTGAAGGAGTGTAACAAAGGAAGGACTCTTGTAATCGAACTAACTCTTCAACATGTCTGGCATCCATGGAAGAATTGCACCGAATTTTAATCCAAACTAAAACAAGTACTCAACTTTGGAACCAATAAAGAAAAATTCAAAGAAAGTTGACGAAACCAGTTACTTTTGTTTTGTATCAGGGGGGTCAGCGAGAGCATCAGTGATTCTATAATCAATGGTGGGCAAACCAGTTGTATTCGGGTAACCAATCCAAGTCACCTAAAGCGCCAAGTCATTCAGAATCACAGATTGAGTAAATAGCAGGGGAAAAAGATAAATCCCGTCAAAATCCAATAGTTACACATGCTATACTGGTCACTTGCTAATCATCACGCTAAGATTATGGTATCAACGTCTTTAAAAAGTCAGAAGAAAGATAGATTTAGTAGAAGGAACTGAAGAGGACAAGGAACTACAGCATTGGCCAAAATTTGACTTAAACATGGCTAACAGAGAGTTATCCATCGATTATGGCTTCAAAATGTATGAAAAACTTGTTCATATCCATCTTCATATCCATCCAAAAGACATAATACCAAAAGTTCTCAAACTCAATTTTGAATTCCAGTTTCCCAAAACCATAAAAGCAGAAAAATGGAGTCAGCTATCGCTCAGAGATACCTGAACAGGCGCAGGTCGGCAAGCCATCATCCCCAACTTGTTGTTCGCAGTATGGCCAGTAAGTTCCACCAAGATATCAATTTCATCTTCCCTAACCATACTTGCAACTTTTTTCTCGCCAATACCATAAATGTCTCTCCACTTCCCTCCATGCTTTAGGACTCTGTCTCGGAACCTGCTAGTTTTTGCATCTGCCTGCGTCTCGCAAAAGGAAAAGCTCAAAAGTAAGAATCACAATTGAGAATCTATATTTGCTTTTGAATTGTTAACGCATGACCAGAAACTAATTGGCCGTCCGAAAAAACCAACACACTAATGTATTCAGTAAAACTGACCAGAAACTCAAATACTTTGGGTTAGGGATCGGAGAAGGCGATGTAGCCGTACCTTTACAACTGCTGAGTAAACAACCACCTTGTAGTTCACATAGTCGTGATAAATCAGTGGTGCTTCAATGAAATATGACACAGAATGGGTAAAATAATCAGGAGAGACATATCCAATCACAATTGGCCTTTCTGGATCCTTAGGGTTGTCCCATGAAGTATACTGTGGAAACAGTCTCATAAAGCGCATACCCCAATCCCTGCAATTGCATTTTTCAAATCAGAGTAACCCTAAAATAAAAAATTGCACATGCTACCAAACATCAAAAGGATAATCCAGCCTATCGTGATGTTAACTAGAGATATAAGTTCAGTCTCATGTAAAATGTTATCATACAGAAAAAATGCATACATAAACACGTGTGCCAACTACACTTGAATAAACACAGAGGTACACATCAATTCAAGGTCATAATACAAAAGATTTATTAATTGTTAAGAATCACAAAAGGCCACTAAAATTGAATTATTACGACACCTATCATCAACTCAAAGATTAAATAGTTCTTACTACATTGTCACTGAATAAAACATACCCCACAAAAAGAAGAGAATTGAAAGATTGACCATTTTTTTTCTCCGACCACCCTTATTTCCACTAATACTGTACACCAGATTCTCTAAGAGTCGAGGGGATTGCTAAATGTGCTTTCAATGTTGTTGCAAAATGTATGGGAGGAGCTTCATTAAGCAGAAAGAAATCATGCATTGAAGAACATACTACTGAATGCAAAAGCCTGAGTTCACAGAAATCTACAGATCTAACGCTATTCAAACATTAATATGCCACTTGAAACTACAACAGATATCGAGAACTAACCATTTATCACAATGTGAAAAATTGATAGTTGCAGCACTTGAATGTCAATCTTATTGAAATAACATAAATTGTAAAAATATGGCCAGATGCTTGACCTGTGAGCCTCATATAACTTGTCATCGCTACTCTTGTTTATGTAGTTCATGGCAAGCAGACGATTCTGCAAGATATTAGTAAGGTGATACTAGGAATTCGAATAACTAAAGAAACAATAGATCCATCGCAAATGTAATCCAAGCAGAACTTTTATTATTAGGACAAGTAATCAACATTATTTTGAATGGTCGGTATAGAAAGAACGCCATTCAAATACCCATTAACTAGTCAAAACCAGATAAAATCAGAATACAGATCACCAGAAATAAAGAGCCACATTCTGATGCTAGAAAAAAAGATAAAAAAACCACAAATTGATCCATGACGATCACATGCAAATTGCAAAGCCTCGCCACATGATTTTACTAATTACTTTAACAACCTAACAGAATAACCTGGCCTGCATTGCGTGAATCAGGATCTATTTTGAGGCAATGCTCGTATGCTTCAATTGCCAGAGATATGTTCCCA
Organism: Primulina eburnea; assembly: GCF_022965805.1. Taxonomy (NCBI): domain Eukaryota; kingdom Viridiplantae; phylum Streptophyta; class Magnoliopsida; order Lamiales; family Gesneriaceae; genus Primulina; species Primulina eburnea. The sequence goes on from NW_027331592.1 coordinate 99,975, forward strand.
GCATCCCTGTAGAGAACCCCTGCGGAATAAAAAATTACAAATTCAATGCCACACAGCAGTATGGCTGCTAAGAAAGGGATTCCAAAATTTCCAAAAGGAAAGCAATAGATTTCAACATCCAGCTCAGTTGATAGTCTGATGACCTACTAGATAATTCTAAGCATGATTATGAACAATGCTAGGTGAAGACCAACCAGGAATATGAGTAGGTTATGTTCTCGCAACATCCACTGATGCACATACATAAAAAAACATTATTGACATTTACCCATACAAATCCAAATTATTATTTCCCTTTCATGGGAAGTAATTTTAGAAGTATCAATCTTTGGGTGAAATCATCAAGTGTCCAAAATAAGCAACAAACTTAATACGATGGCGCCGTAAACCAAACAATTTTTTTTTACATTCCAGTAGAAGTAAAGATGGAAAGGACCTAAATTATTATATGCTTCTGCATAGGTAGGGTTGGCAACTATAGCTTTCTCAATCATGCTTGCAGCAGCATCCATTTTACCCTGTATATAGTGACAGAGGTACAATTTTACCAACCAGACATGTCTACCATCAAAAAAAGAAAAGAAATATGAAGAGAACTACAGACACAGAACCTGGACGGTATACACCACTCCAAGATTGTTTAATGACTGGGAAAAGTTTGGTTTGATCGACAATGCCATCTGTAAATACATATATGTATTATACCAATAAAAGATAAACATGTGAGATATTTCATGAAGAAATAATTACTGGAGCCAAACTTGCCTGATAACACTCTACTGCTTTATCGAGGTTATCTCGATCTTTGTATATCACTCCTAAATTGTTACATGCCTCTGCACAATGGGGATTGAAGTGGAAAGCAAGTTCATAAAATACAATGGCCTGCATAAATAGGATGTTTTAATCATATACATAAATTATAATCAGAAGATACACCACTCATTTAAAATTTAAAAGCTAAAACCACAATGCTAAAAATACAAATATTAAAAAAAATCCAAGTGATGTGTCTTATTCAAGATTATCATCTCAAAATAGCTGCCAGCATTGCAAGAACAATTTGGCTTTCGGCAGTAAAAGGGCAAAGATGTCCATGTATTTTATTTTCAATTACCATGTCAAACTTCAGCATTTCTCCATATGCAACTCCAAGATTGTACATGGCATCAGCATAATGCCAGTTATAATACAGAGCTTTCTTATACAACGCCACACCATGACTGATGTCACCCTCCAATTTAACCTGCAAAGCAGCAACCTCCAAAGTACTCAATCAGATAATATCATTTAATATGTGGCTATCACAACTTCATTCAAAGATCCCATTTGATTAACTGATAGAGAACAGGAACTGAAAACAGCCTTGTGAGACCCGAGACTCTAAATGAAAAATATTTTAACCTAAACTGCAAATCATGACATATCATAATGGAGTCGAAAGAGTTTCAGTTTGCCAGCATTTTAACATCAACCATTGAGGAAATATATGATCATCATTCTTCAGTTAAATGCCCAAAAAATGGAAAAGGAAAAAGCAATCATTTAGGACGAAAGGAAGACGAGGAAAAAGCAATCATTTAGGATGAAAGGATAATGAAACAGACTAATCATTTAAATTCGTAAAAATCTGTTGGATTTGATTAAAGACATAAATGAGTAAAAAATATCTAGAAATCACCTTCGTGCCTAAATCAGTTAATGCAATAGCCATGTTGTTTTTTGCAATCTCAAAGTTTGGGGAGACAGCCAGGCACCTGTATACAAATTAAGCAACAGAATTCAGTGCATATTTTGGAGTAAAGTAAAATCTAGTAAATTAATTAAAAGATGGTAAATAGTAGTAATCTGCTAACCTCTCATAACAAGCAATAGCTGACTCCAGATCCCCTCGATTTTTGTAGATGACACCCATATTGCAATATGCTTCAGCATACATGGGTCTCTCGATTGCAGCTTTTTCATAACAACTGAGGGCCATGTCATATTGCATCATTTCTGAATAGACGACACCCAGATTATAATATGCTGGCTACACATGAAAAGGAGGGGAGAGTTAAAATTCAAATGCCCGTGCAGAAAGGTTGAAATTCATTAGAAATCACAAAACGGAAACCATGAAACATGGAATTACAGCATAGTGTGGATCAATTTTGATGGCTTCATAATACTTTTGTATTCCCTCCTGAGTGCTACCAGCCAGCTTCAAGCTTGTTCCAAGATCTGTTAATACAATTGCCAAACATTCCGTGGCCAGCTTGAACGAAGGATCAGCCTTTAGAGCTTTCTGATGCATCTGTATTGCAGGCATCTTATAAATATGAAACAAAGCCTAGTATTCACAGCTTGAGGCAAGCTCCAATTGCAAAGACAATGACTACAAGCTTTTCAAAGTAATGGTCCAAACATCCAATAGTATTCAGGAGCTTCCCAACTACAACTCGAAAGAGAACATAATTATGCAGTTACACACAACCGAGAAGGAAAATTTTTTTTCCATCACAAGCAAATGATAAGTTTTTGTTCTTAAATCAACAAATTGTACCAAGAGAATTAATCGGGAGAAATTTATTTCCAAATGAGAAAAGGATATAAAATCCATTTTTGTGCATTTATAATCAATCACACAGAGAGCAAAGAATACAGTAAAAGGCTAAAACAATTTATAATGAATGTTTGTATAATGAAAGTGACTGATAACAACTGGATTCGACATAAGAGGGTGAAAAGAACATTCTACCCATCAATTGGGAAGAGGTAAAACATCTGGTTCCAAATGCCCACGAAAAATAAGGTTCCATACAGACAGATATTTATAAAATGTTTTTTACAAAAAGATATAAAAATTGTTTTAAGAATAAATATCTGTTTGGGCAACTATTCTACAAGAATGTTCTTCTTTTAAAAAATGTTTGAACAACTTTCTCTATTGTTCTAAAACATCAAAAAATACATCACTAGTTCTTTAAAAACTATACTTGAAAAACAGTTTTTAAATATTTTCATAAACTTTTTACAAAAATAGATTTTTAAACACATACTTTAAGTTTTTTTTTTTCATTTGTAAAGCACTGAAAACGTTTTTGAAGTACTTGTCTGAATAGAGCCTAAAATATTGGGAGGAGAAGCAACTGAAACATGATCTCAACATGGAAAAAACAGCAGGGCTGGGGAATAAACATAGGGTCATGAATTAGCATAAATTACATGTTTTTATTGTGCTTATCCCATAATTCGAAAATATATCAATTCAATTTTTTTTAGAACTTACTAGTTTTTACACTGAGTACAAATTTTGTCTTACACCAATTAACCAAACACAAGTATCAGATTCAAGCAAGATCAGCATCCACATTTAATGTGGCAACCAAAACAAAATTGGAAAAGTGACATGTTGCAACAGTCAAGCAGCACCAACAGTTGGGCTATCGTACCTCAGCAGCCTCCACCAGTCTACCCTCGTCTTTAAACAAAATCCCACAATGTGTGAGAGCAAATGCATTTTGGGGTTCCAAACGAATTGCTTCGGTAAAACTTTCACATGCAAGGCTACCCAAGTTCTGCATCTGCAGGCAAATTCCTTTGCCAATGTGAGCTTCAACATTTTCACTATCCTTTTCCAACACGCTCTCATAAAAAGCAAGTGCATCCACAAACTTATTCCTAGAGCGAAGAATGTCTGCATAGGATAGGGCATTTTTCCCCTGAAGACTTTTTCTGACAAGGCCATTGCCCAGAGGGCTTCTGGTTTCAGGAGAAGGCTGCGCTGGATAAACCTGACCATCAAGTGGTTCTTCTCTTTTTTCCTCGCCGAGATCCTTTTCAGTTGACCCCATTCAAGTAAATAAAAAACTTCAGACTCCTAAAACAAGACACTGCACAGTAAGAAACAGACAAGACTATAACAAACCATTACAATAGCTACGTATCTTTGATACAAACTCAAATATAATTCCTTCCGCCATGCCCGAACCCAGTAACTGGGACGCAAGCACTGGGTTTTCAAGATGGGAAAATAAATTTAACTTGGACGAGTAATTTTCAAAAGTCGGTAGCTTTGGCACCAAAATAGAGTCAATAGCCTCCTCGGTAAACAAGAGAAACCGGGTTCCATGCAGGAATTAAATTACATTTACTCCAGATAACTATACATCAAGTTTTTAGTGTCGTTCCTCACCCATCTCACTTGGTCTGTCCTGAGTTTCACCAACGAAAATAACTGCAACTTACCATAAAAAAACAGAGCGAAACTCCTTACCTAAATTAATAGTGCAGAAACTAGGTTTCCCCTTCACTTCCCAACACAAGTGCCTAAAAGCTGCATAATTGGGAGAAAGGGGGAGGCGGCACAACAAGGAGGAGGAATCGAGTTCGGTTCAAAAGACGTAAGCTTCCCTTCCCAAAAATTGAAATCCCAAAGCAATCACTTCATACCATCACAATTGGTTGCTTCCATTTTACTCAAAGACAAAAGGGCTGAGCAGAAATCAGACTCAGAATCAAAGGGCTTCGCCCGCGGAACAGCCAAAATTTAGTTTTCGTGGATCAGACCTCATGCGAGTGAAAAATATTTGTCCCGTACCTGATCAATACAAGAGAAGAGGGAAAAATATGCAAAGAATGCATCTTTCCTAAGCAATAAAAGTTTATAGCTATTCGATTTTTTTTTTTATATTTTATAATAGTTTAGTGGTCAATGTAAACAATTTTAACATTTTTTATGATATTCAAATTTAATTTTTAACAACTTTGCAAAAATCTAGATAAATTCAAAATGAATAAACTTTTGATTACTTCATATAATTCATGAAGGATAATAAGCAAGGACTGAGATAAAGTTATTTAATTCAATTTAAAATTTTGAATGAATATTTAATTCAGAATATCTCAAAATCACTTGTTTAATTTCATTTCTTTTAAAAATTGTATCGAGGTAAATACTAGATAATCCATTATTTTATATTTCATATATTTTTTTCGTTTTTTTGTATTTTTTTAAAAACATATTTTTCTATTGATAACAATAGTTTAAATATGAATATTTAAAATCGTTCATTTTATTTTTCGATTTATTGACAAAATTTTGTGAAAATATTTAAAAAAAACTACAGTCGAAAACCATAACTCCAGAAAAATATGTTATTTAAATAAAAATCGATAAATCTCTGTAAGAATACCTGTTCAAGTTTGTGGGAACTGTCTTGCTGGCTGTCCTTTACAATGCTAAAAATTCTACCGACACAGCTTACCAGAAGCCCACTAACAATAGTGGCCAACTCTCAGGCCCTTTAGACCACTGCCTAATCTCAGGCCCAAAGACCTAAAACCACCCCGTCTATGTAAGCACTTCATCTTCTCGGATCTCCGCACTCCAATTCTTGGAAATTAGGGTTCTTCGACGGTAGTTGCACTGCTTATATTCGCATATCCGTAATAACCTTTTTTAAGTTCGATTATCTTCAAATCTTTGCGTAAGTGTTGTAAGTTGTCTCACATCGGTTTGATAAAATACATGTAAGTTGCATATATGGACTTGGATAATCCATATTTGTAAATCTCACATGGTTTTTGAATCGATAATTTTTATTCAACCTTTTGGTGTTCTTAAAAAATTTTGAGACTTATAATCGTTTTAATTGGAATTAATCAATGTGGCTCCGATCGAATAGAGCTTTTGTTTTCATTTATGCTTCAAATTCTTTAATAAATTGGAAGAAATAAATAAATGACTCATGAATTGGATTTTCTACTTAAATTGAAACTATCTAGATTTATCAAGTGAATACTACCTAAAGGACAAAAAAATCGTTATCGGCACGTTTGAATGAGTATATTATGGATAAATCTCTACCAATATAGTTTTATTTTTGTTTAGTATATTTCAGACTAATTCACAAAAAAATAATTATGTTATCTATGCTCTTCATTTTTTTCTCGGATGAAATTCATTATAAAATATTGAAAATATGGTATTAATATATGATATTTGAATATAAAATATTTCAGATATGATATTAATATATATATATATATATATTTTGTTTTAGTATTCGAACGTGTATAATAAATATTGGTTTTAATTACACATCTTTTAAAAATATGGTACTAATATATGATATTCGAGTATAAAATGTTTCAGATCTTGTATTGATATATGATTTTTAATCATTCAAACATGTATAATAAGTATTGAAATTAACTACACATGTTTTTTTGGATGTAAATCGGTACAAAATAGTAAAAATGAGATACAAATATATGATATTTCTAACAATTTATATCAAAATTATATATTTTATATAAGATGTAAAACAGTATATTAGTTCTTGATTTTCAACGTTTTGTAAAATATATATAAGCTTAAAGAGTGCAAAAACATTTTTTTGTGTGAACAAGATATATATTTATTATGAAATAACACATAAATATTATGAAAATTATATGTGCGATGAATTCCATCAAGACATATTTAAATTTAATATGAAAATATAAGGAAGTTAATGAATATTTATGGGGGAAGTTCTTAAAAAATAAGTTTTGTACACGTGTCTATCAAAATATTAGAATTTGCTCTACAAATTTTTTTGAAATTAATTTACATGTTTGGATTGTCGATTAATTCTAATGTGGCAAAAAAAAATTAGTATGCAAGGGAACACTTCTCTTGATGGTCTTGACGAATTCAACTAGGCTTTGTCCGACAGATTGTCTCCTTCCATCAATTTTTTGTTTATTTGAAAAAAACGAGGCTTATTGATATTCTGACTTGTCGTTTTGGAATCAAATTTTTGTGTTCTTGGATCGGTATTGAATCTTATTTTGTCGATTTTTAATGTTAATATTAATACTCAAAAAAATTTATTCTGAAATCTCCGAGTTATTTAAGGTATAATCTTTCTCCTTAAAAATTTCCTATCATTACCGGTGCTCTCTGGATGCAGGGTCGATCCTAACAATTTTTGGGCCCGAGTCTAACTTTTAAAAAGAGGCATCCGAATCATAATGTGTGTTCATATTTTTTTTTTGTTCCATAGAAATTTTTCAAATTAAATCAATACGTCAAAGACAATATAAAAAACTAAAGGAATAAAAATATCAAACATGTCCAAAATGATCACTAAAAAATATCTCACCAACACTTTTAGAGCTAAAAATACTAATCAAGTCTGTATTATCAAGTTATTCAGTAATTTCTTTCTCAATCGATAACATAGTCAATTCATTCAATCTTTCTCGTGACATGGTTGATCGGAGAAAAGTTTTGATGAGCTTTATCTTTGAGAAACTTCGCTTTGCATTTGCTACTGTGACCGAGACAGTCAACAAGATTTTATAAGCAATATGAGCATTTGAAAGCCGGATAAGCATTACATCCACCAAAATTTCAGTCAAAAAATCGTAGATATAGATACCACATAAAGCCCCGAAGAAAGTAAAAAATTACAATAAAAAATTAGAAAACCGAACAAAGCAAATACAAGAAAATAGACTTACAACTCCTCACGGGTCTTTCAATCAAACCTAGAGATGACGTAACGACTGGAGTCGATTAAAGCTTGTCTGCATATGAATATTGGGGAAGATTGAGGAATAAATCAATAACATGCTAAACAAGTTTCATTTAATAAATACTTGGTTTTGGTCTATCTAATAACTAGCATTATATATAATAATTTTTTTTAAAAATTTTGGACCCCAAAAAAGAGACGAGCCTGCGTCATTGGACTCATTTGTCTTCTAACGGGCACAGGCCTTTCTGGATGTAATAACTTGTCGATTGGATCTGTGATTAGAATGAGATTTGCAAATTTGAGACTTATAATTGTTTTAATTGGATATCAATCAATCGGCTTAAAATTAATATCATTTTTCGTATGTGACAAACAAAATTAGCATTTAAGAAAATATTTATTTTGTTGGTCTTGACGAATTCAACCAGGCTTTGTAACAAATTGTCTGCTTTCATGTGTACGTCCAGCCAAAAGTTGAGCAAATAAAGTAAAAAAAAAAATAGCATATTAAATCACGCAGAATCCTAGCTAAGGTCCCAAGGATTCAGTTTTCGGCCTTATTTATGCATGTTAATTCTCTCGTCCAAGATACATGTAATAATGGAAAATTCCATTCCAGATGATTTTCTTGATGATGGTTATGGTTATGGTTACGACGCTGTTATTGTTGGGTCGGGATATGGAGGTTCTGTTGCTGCTTGTCGCATGTCAAATGCAGGATTTAAAGTCTGTTTGTTAGAGAAAGGACGACGATGGCAAGCTAAAGATTTCCCTACCGACGTTTTTAGGATGATGTCTGCTGCCAGGGTGGAAAATAACAATTTCGGAATCGGCTTAGGTCCGAAGGATGCTCTGTTCCAGGTACTTGACAAGCGAGACTTCACACAGGATAGGCTTTTTATCAGTACCATTGGTTAATTACTTTGTTGTTTAATCATGATGATTGGCTTTGCTCACCTTTTGTATTTCTTGTAAATGAAAACCGCAGATATATCTCCAAGATGATTCTTTAGCAGCAATGGCATGCGGCTTGGGTGGTGGCTCACTAATAAATGCAGGAGTAATGTTACCGACACCAGTTCGTGCACGTCGAGACCCTAAATGGCCTCAGGCTTGGGAAAAAGACTGGGATATGAGTGAGGCTTCTGCTAAAAAAATGCTGAGAGTACAAAGTATCCCAGTAAAGTTTCAAAATGCTAAGATCATGGAAGATGTGATTGAAGCAGAGTTTGAGACGAGCACAGACGATCAGCTGACAGTTGGCATGAATTTTGATATCGAAGAAAAGTTGTTCCATTCAAAAAGGTCTCATGGAGCTGGAAGCTGTTTAGCTTGTGGGAACTGTCTTGCTGGCTGTCCGTACAATGCTAAAAATTCCACCGACACAACTTATCTTGCCTCAGCTGTCGAAGTACGTATATTGCTCCAACAATTTCGAAGTTTTTAAGTTTGCTTGTTCGGTTAAATAGATTTCTTATTACAGGCAGGATGTCGTATTAAAACAGAATGTGAGGTTCAGTATGTGGTAAGAAACGACGAAAAAGACTGTGTAGATGAAAGAATCCATGGAAGACCAAGGCGTAGATGGCTGGTATATCTCAACGAATTTGACTGTTTAGCAGCAGATATTGTGGTACTCTCAGGTATACTTGCAGAACACGACTTGTAAAAGCTACACTAATTCAGCTGTCACGTAAATTTTTATGCTACTATCATCTGCAGCTGGAGTATTCGGAACAGCTAAGATACTTTTTCAATCTAAAATGAGGGGCCTACCAGTTTCGAATAAGCTTGGCTCAGGACTGAGCTTCAATGGAAATAATGTTGCTTATCTTGCTCGAAGCTCAGCTACCTTAAACAGTTATGCATTGAATAGGAAGCAACTTTCAAAGATCCCTTTTCAAGAAAGACCAGGGCCCTCGATTTCTTCCTCATTCACTTCTTCTTTGGGTTTCTCGATTCAGGTTCATGCAATACTAATTTGGGTCTTGTGGGAAAACTATGTATAAAGACGTTATGTGACTTATGTCGAATCATTTTTTCCACTTCATGCAGAGTGCAATAATTCCAACTGCATATCCGTGCTTGCTGTTTGAAGGAATGACGACTTATGGATGGCAATCTAGCTACTGGTTCTTGCACAAAATAGTCGACATGATCAAGCATTTTATAGGTTTAAAGTGCAGGCAAGCAATGGTCCTGAATACGATGGGATATGATGACAGCAACGGGACTCTTATCTTTGAAAAAGTTACAAAAAAAATCCTCTTTAAACCACCTCACGATCCTTTATTACCACAAAAGATTGAAACTTTCAAGAAACTGGCTGACAAATTAGGAGGAACTCTTCTCATGTCGCGCTATAGAAGCACTTCAGTACATCACCTAGGAGGTTGCGCTGCAGCACAAGATATCTCCTCTGGAGTTTGTAATCCTAATGGTCAAGTTTTTGACACAACATCTCTCACTGGAGTGCACCCTGGTCTTTATATATGTGATGCCTCTGTAATACCGTGTTCTGTTGGAATCAACCCTTGTCTCACTGTTGCTGCAGTTGCTGAGCATGTTAGTCGACACCTTTTGCAGGATAATGTCAAATACAGCAGCAATTTTGTGAAAGAATGTTTTGATAGAAAACAAGATTTGATCATTAATGATGAGATGAAGAAGAGAGAAGATTCAAAAGTTATGATCAAAGAAACAATGAGAGGCCAAGTTGGTGGTATGCTATGTAGTGCACATCTTAAACTCAAGTTCAAAACGTCGCCAAACCTTGAGAAAACATGTATTCTTATGGGTAAATCACATCCTATTTTACGAGGAAAAGTTGGTGGATATGTTGTATGTAAAGGTTTAGAGATGGAGGAACTTCATGTAATCAAAGGGGAAGTAGACTTGTGTAAAACAGATGACAAGACACCATATACGCACTATATGCACTATCATCTCCTCCTAGCTGGTTCGTCTGGATCAAGGTAAGATAGTTGTACTTGTATCATAGATTTTCAATCATCAGTTTCTTGAATTCAAATATCAAAGTGACATGAATAATCATTTTATTAAAGATATGTTCTTGGAGGGAACAAAATATTGAACCCTTATCTCCTAGCACTTAATGCATGGAGAGAATCCACGACGCTGCATGTTTCTTTGAGAAAAATCACGAAGAGCCTCCCAGAGGAACAAACAAGTATAAAGGGGGAGCTTCATATTTCTTTTACAGAAATTCTGAAAAGCTTGTACAGCCTTGAAGGTGGAAGCAGAAGCAAATTTATGCGTATTTTTATGCGATCTCTATTTACGACGTATATCTTACAAAAACCTCGAGAAAGTCATGCAGATTTCTCCCCCACTAAACTAGTTCGTGAATCATATCCTAGAAGTACAAATCATGAAATAATTACAGGTACTCGCAGTTGCAACAGTATTTCGAATTCTTATATATAAAGCTAAAAAAAATCAACTTACCAAATTTCAGAAGATGGTTTTGAAATTCGTTGTCAACACTGGGAGTGCAGCCACCATATTCCATCAGAATCTGCAAAAAAACCCTACCCTGTATTGCTTATAAACGGTTATTCGACCGAAAGCTTTTGTTTATCAACTGAACCAAAAGATCTTGTCAGAACTTTACTTCAAGAAGGGCATGATGTGTGGTTATTGCATGCAAGATTACACTCATTGAATCCTCCAAACAACTTTTCAATCAAAGACATAGGGAAAGTAGACATACCAGCAGGTGAACTTACATAAAAATAGCACATTTCCCTCTTTATTTTTCTCTAAGTAGCTCAAGAGTGGTTTACTTATTGACGCTCTTCACCTTTTTTTCCTGCAGGATTAACTATGATTTCCAAGTTTTACGGAGAACCTATAAAAGTACATGTAGTTGCACATTGTGTGGGAGGACTGGCCATTCATATTGCACTAATGGGAGGCTATGTCTCAGCCAAGAAGATAGCTTCTTTGTCATGCACCAACTCTTCAATGTTCTTCAAGCTCACCACATCATCTTTAATCAAAATGTGGCTTCCCCTTGTTCCAGTAAGCAAATCCACGTTTCTCAGCTAGTTTGGTACTAACACTTGTACCTGTGATGAAGATATTTATTTCTTGACTGATCTAAGATAATTTTTCCTTGCTTCCAAATCACTCACTAATTCTAAAAATAACAGCTTTTTTTTTTACATCTTTGCAGATCTCCATGGCAATAATGGGCAGGGATAGCAAATTACCACTGCTTCAAGCATCAACCTCTAGCCTTAGGCATAGGTTCCTGAAATCAATAGCACGTTTGCTACCACGGTATGAAAGATGCATCTGTGACGAATGTGAGGTCTTTTCCGGCATATTCGGAAACACGTATTGGCACCAAAACATAAGCCATACAATGCATTATTGGATGAACAAAGTGAATCTAAGACAACTTCCAATGGCTGCATTTCCACACCTCAGAAAGATCTGTAACGCCGGTTTTATAGTGGATGAAAATGGCAAAAACTCATATCTGATACACCCTGAGAGAATGGCAGTGTCGACTCTTTACATATCCGGTGGACGTTCCCTCCTTGTGACACCCGAAACCTCATTTCTCGCTAATAAATACATGAAGTTGCACCAGCCTTCCCACAGACATGAAAGAGTGGTAGTAGAAGGATACGGCCATTCTGATCTCTTGATTGGCGAGGAGTCTAATGTAAAAGTTTTTCCTCACATTATAAGCCATATCAGATTGGCAGAAAAGGAAAAAGATTCTTCGGTGAGTTTAACAGTGAAGAAGTACAAGAAAGATGTCTTGGAATGGAGCAAGGATCCATACGAGGATAGAAGAAGATTTGGAGATTGGGCTTTTAACTTGATCGCCATCATATTAATTGTGCTGTTTTTTAAAGGCTTAATTTCACAGTTGTTTTCAAATTTTATGCAAATCTATTTTGGGCTCATAATCATATTATTTTTTATGTTGTGTTTGAAATAATATAGGAATTAAGGTGGTACAAGTCTCCAGTTTCAAGAATATCTAGTATGGATGTTATCTTAGCTACTTCATTGATGCTCTTTTGTCAATTCATCTCGTTTGAGACTTAAATTTTCTTTTCAGCTAAATTTTCTTCTTTCATATATCATTTTCTTATTTTAAAAAATATGATATTATCATATGCAGTTATTTTGCCGAAAATTTATATAGGTATGTTATAAGTATTTATCGACAAAAAAGTAGAAAAACAAGACAGTTTGGCCGAGTGGTCTAAGGCGCCAGATTTAGGCTCTGGTCCGAAAGGGCGTGGGTTCAAATCCCACAGCTGTCATATTCTTTTTCTACAATTTATTAATTTGATTATTTTTTAAAAAAATAATTTATATTTTCTATTTTCCCATCTTTATCCCTAAAATCTCTTTGTGTGCCATTTATATCCCTCATCAATGTATCCTCCCTCAAATCACCACCAATTCACCGTTTATTCCCAAATCCAGCGTAATTAGTGAGTGAAAAATGTCGAGAAGAACCGTTTTGAGTCGCCTCGTTCACCGGGTGATGGCCGCTCCGGCACCGGCCCTCCACCACTGTACTCGAAGAATTCAAACCCTAGCCTTTGAAGAGATCAAAGCCTCCCCGGAAAAACCACACCAATACACGGCGATGATACTTCACGGCCTCCTCGGATCCGCTCGGAACTGGCGTTCTTTCTCACGCTCCCTTGCTGCATCCCTATCCCCCGCACGTATGTCCATATTTTACGTTCCATACTTATCTTTTACGTACTATTTTGGCCGAATCTTCATGCGAGTCTAGAAATCGTTTTCTCTTGTTTTTATCACCTCAAACTTACAAACACAGACTGATGACTCGAAAAAGAAATGTTCTTAAGCATTGCTGTAAGAACTAAATTAGTTCCTGCACATATATGTAATGTAGAATTTTATAGCCAAAGGTTAGGGGTATGATGCCTTTGCCTTACTATGCTGCTCAAGCATTTGAATCAGTGTTTCTTATCATTTATTGTGATATAAATTTTAGGACAGCTTAGTACCAAAATGATTGGGATGCACTTGTGCTATTCTGACAAGATATGTGAGTTGCTCACTGAAACAATCGGAACCAATCTGTATGACTGCAAGTTCGCACAATTGAACATAGCTGAATGCTTTCTCAGGTCTTTCTCATTTCCGAAAGACAATAGAATCGGGAGGAGACAATTAATCAATGACTTTTGACGTGTCGTTAGCAAGGTCAATACAATCATTATTTGTGCGAGCCAGTGTGAATAATAAATGCACTTAAAAGATAATCTGAGGGTTTTTGGCATGTCTTCACTCTGACTACATTTTCCATTCAAACAGATCTCAACGATGTATCGTGAATTGATGAAGATCTCACTTTTGAATGTATTGGTTGTGTTTATTATACTTGTCAATGTTTTATTTTGGAGTATGTGCATAACCAAAGGACAAGGGACATAGCTCACATTCTCAGATATGATTGATCATTTAGAGTGATATGAACAGAATGGAGGATGGTGCTTGTGGATTTGAGGAACCATGGGAAGTCAGCTGAACTAGATGGGTTTTTGCCCCCACACAATTTGGAAAATGCGGCAAAAGATCTGGCCAATTTGGTGAGATCTCAGGGCTGGGATTGGCCCGATGTTGTTGTGGGTCATTCAATGGGTGGAAAGGTTGCTTTGCAGTTTGCTCAAAGTTGTGCAAATGGGGATTATGGGGACATTGATGGCTTGCCCAGACAGGTAATTCCTTCTACGAAAAAAAAAACACTTTTTTCATGCTTATGATCTCTATGAAATCTTGATATTCTGGATAGCTTTGGATTTTGTGTGGGCTAACTGATGTGTGAAACTGTTGCAGAACAGCTGTGGGTACTAGACTCTGTCCCTGGTCAAGTAAGCCGAGACAACAGTGATGGTGAGGTGGAGAAAGTATTGCAAACTTTGCAGAGTCTGCCTTCAACTTTACCCTCTAGGAAGTAATGTCTCTTTCCTTTCATATTTTCTATCCAGAAGCACCATCTTTTTTTGGGTGTCCAGTCGAAATACAGTGGAAAAAGTTGTTGGGTTTTTGCACATACTCTTTATTTTATGCTTTTAACTGGCAATTCTATGGGGGTTGCAGGCAAACTTTAAAATTTTCATGATTGAGAAGGCGATTTGTTTTATTTTTCTTTCTGTATGCGAGGAAGGTGGGTTGAGTTGGCGTTACTAATATCTCACTTCTGTCAAATAATTTCTTGAATGTTTTTAACGTTCTATATATTTTCCCCCATGTTATTGTCATGAAATTGGTTGTGTTCCTGGTTTAAGGTGGCTGGTAGATCACATGCTTCAGCTTGGGTTTTCGAATTCGTTATCACAGTGGATTGGTAGCAACCTTAAAACATCAGGAAAAGAAGTTACTTGGGCTTTCAATCTCGAAGGAGCTGCCCAGATGTTTCATTCTTACGGGTATAGAATCACAATCGAGTCTTGGTGAATATCATCAACGGATTTAATGTTAACACAAAACGTGTATTTTCCATGTACGATGTAGAGAAATGGATTACTGGCCCCTATTGGAGAACACACCCAAAGGCATGGAAATAGCCATTGTGCGTGCAGAGAAGAGCGACAGATGGAACGCAGACGTAATAAAGCAACTAAATAACATTTCTTCTAAAAGAGTCGACGAAACAAAAGGGAAAGTCTCGTATCATGTTCTTCCTAATGCAGGCCATTGGGTTCATGTTGATAATGCCAAAGGGCTTCTTGAGATTATTGCCCCCAAAGTTGCATCATTGGTTTAGCCACCTCCTCGTTTTCAGAGTTCAGAAGCCGGTTCAAGAAATAACCCTCGTTTTTATTATTATTAAATTAAGATGTCAAGTAAGATATATACCTTTTTCTAAGTAATAATTCAGTTTTCGTGGAGCTTTGTTGAATGTTCGCCGGGGCTTAACAATTTTTTATTATCTCCGAGTGTGTTGAGTGACATTTTTCAACGTCTTTACGTGAACAATACATGTTATAGTGTGTTGAATATCATTCAAAATAAGAAAAATTTGATATGCCAAATATTATAGCCTCGATGGATTTTACAATTGGTTAACATTTTACCTTCAGTAATTGAATGCTTTCTCAAGTGTTTTAGATTAAGAAGTTTATTGGATGTTTCGCCGTGTGTTATGTTTGAAATAACCATGTGAATATTATTACAACAAGTCTAAAATAATTACCTTGGAAACAAAAACAATGTACTATGTGACTCATTTCACCGACACATAAAATAGTTGCTCTACCCAAATCATTTGATCCTAAATTGTAATTGCAAATACTAAATGATAAAATTGTAAATTATACAAAGAAAGACGGGGGTATTTACGGTACACCGCATTTATCTCTGGTAATTGTAAATACTAAATGCTAGATTGTAATGGCAATTCAAAGAAAGATGGGGGTATTTACGGTACACCGCATTTATCTCTGGTTTCCGAACCCTAAATATAAAGATCGAATCACTAAGTCGCTATGATCTGTGGCCATTAGGGTTTTTCAAAGAGAAAATCGGAAGCAGCGTAGCTACATTATCCTCTCCCATCAGTACTGCAGCAATGGTAGGCTCCCCTTTCATCCAAACAACACACACAAGAACACATGTTCATTTTTAATACAATATTTTTTTAGTCTATAAAGATTTTCGGTGCTGTTTTTTTTTTTGGCATCTTTGATTCCGAGTGCGTATATCGTCGTCGAACCGGTCTTATTTGATTTTTTGGATTTACGATACTTAAATTTTTAAAAGATTATTTAATTGCAACACAACGTAGAAATTTCTGCCATGTGTTCTTGGATTGATAATAAATTAATTAAGTTGCAAAAATTCTCTTTCGATGGCTTGGATTGTAGTCTATCGAAATATTTATTTGGGCAATACTTTCTAATGTATGTTTTTTTGTGAAAGTATTCAGAAAATTTCTTCTTCGGTATTGTATTTATCCCGTGGATTGATTTATGGAACTTAATCTTCTTCAATTATTTATTCACCTGATAAACTTTAGTTGACAGTTGAATTTACTGGTAGTAATTGCTGTCAAAATGGCTATTATTTGTCTTTTAGGTATATTGTGTTTTGAGGTTTGATTTTTTCACTTGGTATGAGAAAACTTTGTTTTTCATTTAGTGATCTTCTGCTAATATCTCGAATCTGCTTATTTATTTTGCAATTACTGCATTTAATTTACAATCTTCATTTTGGGTTTGACAGTCGAAAAGGAGGACCAGAGAGCCCAAAGAGGAGAATGTAACTCTTGGACCTGCCACAAGGGATGGAGAAATAGTGTTTGGTGTGGCACACATCTTTGCCTCATTCAATGATACCTTCATTGTGAGTATATTGGTAAACTGCTATTGTATGTATTTTTTGTTGTTTTGGATGGTTTTACTTGATTGATGTTTTTTGCTTGCAGCACGTGACTGATTTATCTGGAAGGGAAACCTTGGTTCGTGTCACAGGTAACAGTCAGCTTTTGGTTTTTTCGCCTTTTTTTGCCTTTTATTGTATTTTTTCCTCCAAATTGTTTCTACATTATTAGATTCAATCACTACTAAATTTTATAACCTTATTTCTGATAATTGGTTTCCATTCAATATAATACTTCTAAATGTACCTTTGGTGATCACGTTTCTGTTTACTAGAGTAAATGTGATACAATGTATTTTTGTAATACAATTCATTCAATATCAGTGCTTTACACTCGGTGTCTGTTTTACACTCGAGGTCTGTGTAACCAAACAATTGTTATTACTTATTAGTAGCATTTTACTAAAACTTCATTATTTAAGTTGAAGAGTATGATATTTTCTATTTTATACTGGAAAATGATTTCATGCGTAGCCACTTTTATAAATACATTGATGAACTTAGTTTCTGGTGCACTTTCATTTGATATTTGTCCAAATTTACAATATTACAGGTGGTATGAAGGTGAAGGCTGATAGGGATGAGTCCTCTCCTTATGCAGCCATGCTTGCAGCACAAGATGTTTCTCAGCGATGCAAGGTTTTAGAATCTTCTATCATTGTTGTGTTATTCTAGTTTATACCTGTCATTGTCAGTTACTAATGCTTGCAATCCCCAGGAACTGGGAATCAATGCTCTTCATATTAAGCTTCGTGCCACTGGAGGCAACAAGACTAAGACTCCTGGTCCTGGTGCTCAATCTGCTCTTAGAGCCCTTGCTCGCTCTGGCATGAAGATTGGTCGGATAGGTAATATTATTTCCTGATATTCATTATTAATTAAAGAACGGTTCTTTTTTGCATTTTATAGTTTGATTTCTTCATAGCTCATACCTATTCTAGATGTAGATTAGTACGTGTGCTTTTTATTGTCCATGTTCAGTTCTGTCTTTTCCTTCTTCATCTCTATCAGTTGAATTGTTTGTTTTTGCTTCTTTTTTTATTTCAGAGGATGTGACTCCAATTCCCACCGACAGCACCCGAAGAAAGGGTGGTAGAAGAGGAAGGAGGCTTTAATATGTCATCTGTCACCACACTTGCTTGCTGCTATTTTGAGATATTTTTGTTAAATTGCAAGTTTCGATCTTTCTTATGTAGTGTTTGAACAATTTGTAGTTTAAACATGAATTATTTCAACGGGTTACCCTCTGAAGCTTTGAGAACCGATGTCATCCGTGTTTGTTTCCTTTCACCGATGATTTTGTACTTGTTTGTCATTTTCTGGTTTTAGATGCATGACAATGTTGCAACGGTTAGCGAAATTAAGTTGTCATCTTACGCCATTAGCAACATCTTTAGATAATTTCTTGAATTATGGGAATATTAATGTTTGCCTCTGTTGCCTGCAAAATGCTAAAGAGGATATAATACTTCCCTATATCAATTGCCATACAAACTTTGTCAGCTGCAGTACATTTTTTGCAGTTGATTTTCATTGCTGGTACATACTATTGTTGCCTTTCATTGTTGTAAGTTTGCCTTGAGAAAGTTCTCTTGTTTACAAATCTTTTATTTACTTCATTGATATTTTTTTTTTTACTTTTTTTGTCATCTAATTATCTCTGCTTTTCAAAGATGGGCATCTATCTCTCAAAATATAAACAGCAATTTTGCACACCTATCGTTACAAATGCACCTGTTGGGGTTTACACACCTATAAACCAACCTCGAATTCCAATATATATCAATTTCATACGTCGGGTGGGATGCATGTATGAAAAATACAAATACAAAGAGAGAGAAAACATCAGGCTACAACATTGATTGCATTTACTAGTTAATCTGTGAAAGAGGGGCTCGAGGAATCAGAGATGGCTTTATTTCCTTTACTTGGAACGATTCTGATGAATCGTTTTCCCGAAATTCTTCTTGAAGAACTTCCATTGGCATTGCTCGAAGGGCCTCGATGGTGCCCTGGCTGGGAATGTTAGACTCACACCGAATTGGAGTCGTCCCTGTCGGCTCATAATCCTAGCATCAGAAAATAAATTGAATTACTTTCCACAGGGATAAAACTAATAATTGAAAATACTCAAGTATTAAAGTAACTACGTTAATCAATTGCTAGATAAAAGAGTTCTAGCTGGTACATTTTTATGTCGACCGATAATATTCTGAACTGATGTATTGATGTGATCGTAAACACACTATATGTTATGTGACATCAATGTATATGTTGGGAACATATAACATTTTTCACCAACAGTTTCTAACATCCGAGTCAGAATTGAACATACCATATATTTTTGCCTGAAAGTATCAACGGCATGATGTTCAATAGATGCTGACTGCTGGGAATGATCTCTCTGAAGGTTATCAAGTGTTTCTGAATGAGCTTTAGAATTAGTCAGAATTTCAGAAACAGACGTTCTCTCCTGCTCTGATAAACCTGGAATTAAGTGAAATACAGCTAAAAATAAGACAAAAGCATCCCGATTTGCACAATATTTCAACATGTCTGGATCGCCCTGGCCATGTGAACCTTCAACACGAATGGGAGTAATCAAAACAGAAACTTGCTGAAGCAAGTACAACTAACCATCAAAATACTGTATTATATCTTCGCTATTTGTTTTGATATCTTCCTCAACAGCCATTCTTGCAGCTTCTATTTCACCATTATGTCGTTCATTACCCTCGCATATGTTCCTGAAACATGAGTTCTTAAAATGTAAAACAAGTATTTTAGCTTTGATCACTCCTAGGAAAAAAAAAGCATTCGTCAGTGAACTGAACAAACCTAACGTTTTCCGCAATTGCTAAGGCATGTTGGCTTCCCATATCACTTAATGATTCTTGTGTTTTTTGCCACCGTTTCAAAGCATCGTCAGCATTGTTGAAGCTGAAAATCAAGAGGAAACAAATTCAAGAGACTAAAAATCAAGAGTAAATATGCAAATAATGCTCGAAGTGGAGCAGTGCACATTGACACTAAAAATAACCGCATTAAAAGTTTTTCTGACCATTTCTGCAGAAGTAACTCCATACGACAATGCTTAGCTGCAGAAAAGTCAGCATTGTCCTTAAAGTTAGTCTCTGCTTGTGTAAAAGAATCCTGCCATTTCCTTTTTAAATCTGTTGTAATGCCATCCATTGTTGAAACATGTCCTTCTAAGAACATCTTGTTTCCAATTACAGTTTCTTTTATATCACCAAGCCTCGCATCCACCTATCAGAAACCCATTAAGGTGTTCACATAAAAAATCAAAGAGAAAAAAACAAATAATGTAGCATCTAAGAGCAAACCATCTCTTTCTGACGACGCATGCAATCAGAGACAAGAGTAGTCACATCAGCGATAAGCTTCTCCGCAACTGATCTTGATTGATCCTGCAAACACAACAAAATTGCCATGTAAAGCTAAAATAAATAATAGTTTGAAATCGACATAGATTTTGATTTGAAAACCTCGTAGGACTTGTGAAATTCAGCAATACACTTGCTTTGAATTTCATCAACTTGAGTTACATGGCGTTGAAGTGCTTTTGATTCTTCTGAAAGCTTATCAATGAATGCATTAAGGGATCCTGATGTCTCCATCAATTGCCCTACACTGGCATTAAATCTCTGCAAATATTACAAGTAATAACATATAATGATAAGGTTGAACCAAGAAGAAATTAAAAATTGACTCGAAAGATCCAATAAACATGCAAACCTGCCGTAGCTCACTCGCCAAATTAGTCATTTCCCCCTGATGGTTAGACAGAGTTTCTTGAAGATCATTGAAAATTGAATTCACTTCTACAGCCTCTGTAGCTAAAAACTATATTAAGGATAAAGAGGGTGAGTTACAACTATACAAGGTAACATTACAGTTATTAAGCCAGTACAAACAAAAGTTCTTACTTCTTGACAAGCCATATAATTAGAAGATGCCAAAACCGAAAGTTCCTCCAAAGCAGCATTTGAACCACCTTTGTGTAGCCGGACAACTTCTTGTATAGCCTCAAAATGTGATGAATACAAAGCCTTCGAGACATTAACTTTATTTTTTAACTCTTTGGCAGCCTATGACAAAAACAATTTGTAGAATAAATATTCTCAAGCCTTTGATAAAACTGGAAAATTAAAATGCTACTCATCAAAAATAATTTCAGGCACAACACGCTCTAAACTTGAAATAAAGATATTTCAAAGATCCCAGAAGTTGACCATATAAAAATGACAATAATGTAAAGATAAGTAAAAAGTTAAAAATTGAGTCAAAGATGGTTTTACCACCTTGTCATGTATTTCAAGAAAGGAAATACAGAGATTGTCAACAAGTTGAAGGTGTTGATTTTGTTGAGAAAAAGATGCAGCCAGCAAGTTGCCAAGAGTCTCAAGTTGTTTGGCAAGTTCAGCTTGAAAACTATTCACAATAGACCTGTTATATGAATTCAATTCGTCCTCTCTGGCTGTGAAAGTAAAATTAAAAGTAATGAGTTGCGCCCTTCAAGGTTAATTGTGTTGATAATATTAAATGACAGAAAAACTACCAACCAATTTTGAGGAAAAGCGAGGAGTTATCCTTGTGTGATTTTTCCAAGTCAGCACGCAAAACACATGCTTGATGAGCCAGCGCATTTTCTGTTTCCACTCCAACAAAATTTACATATCTCCAGAAAGGTATAAAAATCTAGTACTATAGAAGTGATAAAATACCAGATTTTTTTTGTTCTAATATGATGAAGTCTCTCTCCTTGAGAGAATAATGGCATCGACGTAACTCATCCTCAGTGCTTTCCAACAATATGCTAGTATGGTTCAAATCTTTCTGAAAACAACTCCGAGTAAGAAGCAGCAAATTAAATCATTATGATTACACCATACATGGAAGATAACTTACCTGTGTCACCTCAAGTTTGTTGCTCAAATAAGAGCATTGTTGGACCTGAGCATTATATTTGCAATGTAATTCCTCAATTTGCTGTGTAAAATGACCAAACAGATTCAGCACGCTTTCATAGGAATGCCTACAGTTTACATTTTTTTGTATAGAGCCTCTCTCAAGCTGACCTTCTGTTGATTTTCGATTGTTGATCCCAATTGTTCGATCTGATCAGCCATAGCCTAAATGGAGTAATTCATTAGGATAATAGGTTTTAGATAATGAAAAACAACGCATCTAAAAGCATGCCATAACAACACATAAGAGAGCCAGAGTTTAGAAATCAGCATTAGATCACAGCGTTTAATATGCGACAGTACAGTACCTTTCTCTCACTCTCCTCCTGATAATATCGCTCCTTAGGAATGTAGACTCCATTTTTCTCTCTTGCAGCATAAACCTCTACACAGAAAGAAAATGAGGCACAGAGGGTAAAATTGCAAGAAACTCGACTTTTGAAGGCCTATTGATAAGTCGAGATATACATCACATCATAACAACAAAACCTTTACCTCCCTTAAGCCGCTCAATTTCACCATATAGATCTTTAATCAGAGTTGATTTCATCATCTTCTGATTCACCTACAGGTTCAAAGAAAATATCTCAAAAATTAAAAATTTCAAAACTGTTTATGTTTTAGAAACCAATGCACAGATGAAAGACCACCGTTTGAATTAATCTTTACATTCATGAGATAGCTAAATAGATTCTTTGACAGTTTGCCACTAACTATATCATGAATCAAAACAAGAAAGTAAGGTAGAACTCGAAATTCAAAACTCATTCAGATCGATAGGCACGGTTCCGTTAATTAATTATCATAAATGATGGTGATATCTGACAAGAAAATAAAAGAGTGAAAGATGGATTTCAAGGAAATATCTTCACTCAAAAAACAGATGCAAGAACATAATATTTCCATGAAAGCTGCATGAACAAATCAAATTTAAGGAAACATTTAACAGCGGATAAATATGTAAAAGCTTCAATAAAACCTCTGGTTTATTCTTTATATTCTTAGCCCTATGAGCATAATCTAAAGTGCTAAGGGTCTCCTCAAGACAATGAACTGCAGGTGACACGGTGGCAATGATGCAGGTCTTGGTTCTTCCTCCCAAGGAATCACGAAGTAATCGTGTGAGCTTGCTGTCCCTGTCAAAGGAGTTAGTAGATAGGGTCAAGAGATAAATACTTCTCAACCAAAGATATTTGAAGGAAAGAATAAATTTAATAACTCGAAGTTTAACCTGTATGGAATATGTCCAAGATGCTCGACGAGTGCATTTATTACTCTTCCTAATGTAAGCAAACTTTTATTTATTTCCCCTGCTTCTCTTGCCCTACCCTGCACATATTCTAAAGATATTAGGATTTAGGATAATTCAAAAGTTCAATGACAAAGACAACTTACAAAATAAGGATACCTACTTTATGCAGAAGCTAAACTTACCTCCCTGGCACCAGAACGAGAGATGTTCTCCGAACCAGCTAAATCAACCAGATTCAACTTGCCACATTTAATCAATTCTTCACCTTCTGGTGTAGCTTCCTTTATATGTATTGTTATAGAAAACAGAGAATGCGATCGACTGAAATTAAAAAAGAATTGTAATAATATCATTTTGAGAGTCTCGGAACACTATCACACAACTAGAAGCAGAGAAATAACAAGAACCTTGATTGCTTATTCAGTAAGGTTTCAGCAGTTCTGCGTTTAGCAGATCCCCGTTCAAGTAGAGTGAAAATCTCCGATGCACTAGCTACAATTTCCTCTTCCAGTCCTCTAACAAGAACACCACCTTTCCCATCTTCCATGAGTGGCAATAGCTTTTTCTGCTTGTCCTCCATGGTAACTCTAGACATGTCTTCCGGCGCTAACAAGTCGGTTATTTCTTCATTATACAGCTCCAAGAAAGTAACTTTCACACTGTATTCTGCGTTCTGACTCTCTAAAGTGTCAAATATTTGCTTTACAGCTCGCGGTATAACTCC
The DNA here is from genome assembly GCF_022965805.1 of Primulina eburnea. Lineage (NCBI taxonomy): Eukaryota > Viridiplantae > Streptophyta > Magnoliopsida > Lamiales > Gesneriaceae > Primulina > Primulina eburnea. The sequence continues at coordinate 123,858 of NW_027331592.1, forward strand.
TGCTTCTGGAGGCAATTCTCCATTAGGACCACTCTGCAATATTAAGCAATAATGTAAATTAAATCCAAGGCTAGTCCTAGTGATGCAATAAAACACAATATGGATCAGTAGAATTATAACAAACTAAGTACCTTTGACCTCTTACATTCACCCTCCATCGTATAAGTTTTTCCCGTGCCAGTCTGTCCGTAGGCAAAGATGGTACAATTAAACCCTTCCAAAACCTCATTAACTATGGGAACAACTGCTTGTTGATAAAGATCACTTTGTTGGGCATTAGGGCCAAAGACCTGAACAACAAAGATTAGTTAAGTGCATCTTATAAAGCGCTTATTTGAGCATGTTATAATTTTGTGCATTAACATTCAAAACTCTAAATAGTGTATTTACTTGACAACAGTTTCTATACCCACACACACCGCAGTTTTCAATAGATACACAAGAAGTGTAAATCACCTTTACTGCAAAAATACAGCGAGTTTATGAATTTGCACAACCCATATTAAGATAATTGTTTACAGAATCACTGAGAAGAAACTCCATAACAGGAAAATAAACACAGTCACCTTGTCAAAAGTAAAAACCCGATCCAAGTGTTTTCCTGCGATATTCTGCGAAATGGAGACCTCTCTTAAGAACTCATTGCAAGTCACCACCTGCGGCGCATTATTCCGCAACTCGTCCTCGCTGAAAGGCCTATTACATACACCAAAAACACCAACACGAATCTAACAGTAATGCCAAAACACCAATAAATAAATAAAAACTCTTGCGTCAAATCAATAACACATTACCTGCACCGAAGCAGCACCTGAACATTTACGCTCTTTTCTTTCTCATGACGATTCGACATCCTTGAACGTGTGCCTGTGAAATTTGTGTTAGAATGAATCCTCAGATCTCACTCTGAGTCCGTGAGGGAAAGAAGAGGAGCGGGATGGATGGGGGAATGAATTTTGAAATTTTGAGGAGCCGTTTCGGAGCGCCAGCTGTTTATATTTGACCCGAAGATGAATTTGGACATTCAATGGATTAATTTATGCGAGAATTCCATGGGCTTGTTTATTCTACCCGGATTTGTTTGGACACAAATTGGGCCGTATTGGCCCAAACCAATATAATTTATTTGCCCAAATTTCAGACAAAAACTTAAATTCTTCTTCTTCTTTTTTCCTTTTTTTAAAACTCAAAATTTCATGAAATATATTACTCTTCAACTAAAAATATAGCAAATAATTTAAATTTTTAATTTTAATAAGATAAAATTAAAGTTATAGTTGCATCATAATGATTTGTTAATTTGATTCAAAATTATAAATTGGGATTTATTTTTTATTTACATTAGTGTACCAACGATTTTATAATTTATTGGATTTATATTTAAATAAGTATCAAAATATAATTATAAGAAATAGTGAGGGAGTATAATGTAATTTTGATACATGAATTGAAAAAGAAAAAGAAAAAGAAAGGAAAAAACGATCAATTAGGAATTTAACATACAACTTGATGTTTAAAAACAAAAACTCTATTTGCTAAGCTACATATGACTTGCATTAAATTTTTAACATTTTATTAATATATATAAGTATCAAAACAGAACATAATAAATTAGTTACTCTAAGTGTCTCAAACTTAATAATATAACTAGTAAAAGATGCACATATGTTGCATGTGTTATTACTATTTTTAATTTGATCAAATAATACTAAACAATTAATACAAAATTATTTTCAATTTAGAAGAATTGTTCGATTTAAAAGGGAAGTTTGTTTATTTTTTTTTATGTAAAATATGGAGTGAATTGATAAGGGTTTTAGTAGGATAAGAAAGGGTAATTATGAAATTAAATATTTTGGTTTCCTTAAAGTAGATACTCTAAGGGTCTCAAGTTTAATAGTATAGTATAGAAGTATAGACGTCTTCCCTTGAATTTTTAATACTTTATTAATATATATAATATCAAAACAGACCATAACACCATAAGTTGGTTACTCTAAGTGTTTCAAACTTAATAATAATAAAAAATGTACATGTGTTGCATGTTTTATTGTTATTTTTTATTTGATCAATAATACCAAACAATTAACACGAAATTATTTTATATTTAGAAGAGTTGTTCGATTTAAATGGGAAGTTTTCTTTAGATTTTCTTTTATATAAAATATGGAGTGACTTGATGATGTTAGTAGGGTAATTGTGAAATTAAATATTTTGATATCTTCGAAAACAGTTACTCTAAGGATGCATGATATAATATAGAAACCGTGGAGATAGGTTAATGATATACACGCAGGTAATAAATGCATACTACGTACAGTACAGTAGATTGTTGAGGACATTCGGCATCTTAATTAATGTGGAGAAGGATCGGAATGGTAGAACACCCGACCCGGCAGAAAGAGGTGGACTCTGATACAACATTTATGGAAAAATTGCCATTGCTTTACAAATTGAGATGGTTGTCGGCACAATGAATTAAACTATGAAATTGAATTGAATGAATGATTGGTGGAAAGGACAACGCGACGAGTGCTCGTCCGTACAATGAGATAGTATAGATATAGTGTTATTCCTAGGCGAAGGAGAACATAAAAGACCGATATCACGTTATAATAATACCGAGATATCAAAATTTATAGTTATGAGCGTTTAAATGAATATTACTCGTACTAACAAGATGTATATTTTTTTGAAAGTTCATAAATTTAAAAACTGTGAATGTCGAGCATACTTAACTTGGATCAATTTAAAGATGGATGAAACTAAAAAGTCGTGAAAATACTCGGTGTTGATCTAGTGGGGTCAATCGTCAATTAAAATATGTATATAATATATAATTCTATACTGGACAAATTTTTGACCGAAATGAAAATTAGGCATGCTAATTGGTGAGTTGAAATTTAATTTATAAACAAAACGAAGTCGTTTTCGTGTTTTGGATGTATTGATAAAAACAAATTATCCTGTTTTAAAATTTTAAAAGTGCGTTTGGATTTAAAAATATTTTGCCTAAGATATTGTTTTTTTTAAAAAATGTTTTTTTAAGTAAATTTTTTAATAGTTTTGTGTCTGGATAAATAGATGAAAATGTTTTTTTTCTTAATATGAGTTATTTAGAAAAATACTTAAAATTTATAAATTTGGGCTTTTAAAAAGCATTTATTTTAACTCAATTAGTTCTTTTATCCAAACACGTATAAAACTATAGCAAAAACTCGTGTGAGATGGTCTTACGGATCGTACTTTTGAGACGGATCTCTTATTTGGGTCACCCATGAAAAAGTATTACTTTTTATTGTGAATATGGGTAGGGTTGATCCGTAAGACGGTCTCACATGAGCTCACTCTAAAACTATTAAATCACTTTTTTTATTAAAAAAAAATATTTTAAGAAGAAAAACTAGTAAATCCAAACTGACTCTTTAAGGGCTTAAAAAGCTTCTTTCAAGTTTCCGAATGATTCACGGGTGAGCGTGACAAGGGAGACATCATGTTTTTTTGATGTTCTCCAGGTTGAGGAGTTACTCGTAATGCTGCCAAAATATCAGTACGTATCTTTGGTTTCATATTCACGAATATAATAAGCCAATTTGTGATCCTCATCTTATTCAATGTAAGCACGTTTTTTTCCTTGCGTGATAGCGCCATGTTCAGATTTTGGAAATGAATTTGGACAAACAATTAAACGATTAATAGATACATATCCATCCAAATGTGTGACTTGTGAGGCAAAATATTTTTGACCGCAAATAAAATATTTGTCTAATGAAATTAACTAGTGATATCGTTTCACAAAATTTTTGTGTAATTTGAATCATTTCGGACTAACACAATTCATATTGCCCCGTTAAGGTTCAATTTACCTGCAATGGTTTTCTTAGAATAGTTGAACATGCATGGGGCCGGCGACCTAATTTATCGTAACTTTGAGTACTCTGCCCCTTAATCCATGTTATTCAGTCGTGACCGCACGCACATGCACCACAGCGCTGTTGCACAACATGCAATTAAAATAAAATGGGGTTAAGGTTAACTTTTTGATTCACTTATTCGTCTTATTTTGGTTTTGATACATTAAATTTTTAAAGTTTGGATTAATTGGTGTACTAAATTTTAATTTTTGGCTATTTTGGACTTTTTGTTGATGTGATATCGGATAATTCAGCAATTTTTTATTTCATTTCAGTATTTTCAATTGTCACGTCATTAATCCGACAAAATAGGAACGAATGCAAAAAAATCAAATTTAATGTACCATAATCAAACTTTGAAAACATGATAGATCAGAAATATAACATTAGAACGGCAAATGGAACAAAATAAGTTATTTTCTCAAATTTAGATTTGAGAAAGTAAAAGGTCATCCGAGTATTATTAATTATGCGCAGCAACATAAAGAAAATAAAAGTAAAACACCCATTTTTCATGTCATTCATCTATTAAAAAATAAATTAATTAACTTAATATATATCAGAAAATACAGGGGCGGAGGCACACTCTTGTGAGCCCGGGTGGCACAATTTTTTTTTAAAAAAATTATATATAAATTTTGGAATAATATGATATTAGTCCGGGTAGATCAATTTAAAATATTAAAAGATTGTAGAGTTTAAAATTCTAGCCCGGACAGAGCCATATTTCTGGTTCCGCCACTTATATATATATATATATATATATATATATATATATATATATATATATATATATATATATATATATATGAGTGAGTCTCATGTGAGACCGTCTCACGGGTCATAATCCATGAGACGGGTCAATCCTACCCATATTCACAATAAAAAGTAATACTCTTAGCATAAAAAGTAATACTTTTTCATGGGTGACCCAAATAAGAGATCCGTATCACAAATACGACCCGTGAGACCGTCTCACACAAGTTTTTGCCTATATATATATATATATATAAATGTGTTTGCTTTTTCCTGGAATCGTTGGCATATATAATCCGTGAATGTTAGAACACGGAAGTCAATATCATGTCAAAACTAAAATGCAAAATCAAATTTGTACACCACACGATTTATTCTTATTGTCCGGCCCAGTCATGCACACAAGACATTTAGCTATTTATTTAAGTTGCTAGATAAAACTTCAACTCCAAAACAATTTGCATGCACGGTTAACAATGAGCATAGATCCAATCATCTTCCTCGTTTCCTAGCTCAAAACACCCACAGCCTAGCCGCAGGTTAGTAGCTAACTAAAATGACCAGCCCCAACTATCCGAAATCCCGAAATCTCAGCGACACAGAGTACGCTTGGTGCCGCGCGGTATCGTCGGGCACAGGTAATACCGTGTTAGCACTTCAAATCGCCGACAGATCACCTTCAGAAGTCGCATCCCTGCAAAAGACAATCTACGAACTTCAAATTTCTCACCCTCTTCTCCGCTCCAAACTCCGCTTCAATCCCACCAGAAAAGAGTACTCATTCCACATACCAAGTAGTCCCCATGTTAAGATTAATTTTCACGACTCTTCGTCAACTTCACAGATAGTCCAAACCCTACAGACCAATCAAAACTCTGGCCTTTCCCATTTTCATCTAATATTAGAACACGAGTTGAATGACAACAGATGGGTTGATCCTTATTCATTCCCATGCAATGGGATTGAAGTACTTTTCTCGAGCGTGTACACATTGTCCGGAACGAAGGCAGTGGTTGTGATGAAGCTACATGCCGCTTTTTGCGACCGGACCACGGGTGTGTCGTTTCTCAGAGCGATGATGGAGGAGAGTCGACAGGGTGGAGGGGTAGAGAAGGGTGACGGGGAGGGTAGTTCGAGCATTGAGAGTCTTGTTCCAAATGGGATGGGAAAAAAGACGATTTGGGGTCGTGGGAAGACATTGTTTGGGTATTCTTTAAATACATTAAGACTGACGAATTTAGGGTTCATAAATGCTCAGAAGCCCAGATTTTCCGAGGTTGTGAGACTGCAACTTAGTTCAGAAGACACCTCCCGAATTATTGATGTAAGTCGATTTTTATTTTTAGCAGCAACTCGAAAAATTTGACTCCCATACTATTTTATCAAGTATGGAACATTGGTAATTTTTAATCATTTCAAATGATAAAGAAGATACTCTTCTCTTCACTTCATAACAATTTTCGATCTAAAAATTATTTTAGTACATTTGTAATCTGCCTATAACTACAACCTTTCATATACACTTTCATTATGTTTTCGAATGCTCAGAATTCCCTAAATTTGATAATCATCTTTGATCAGTTGACTGTTCAATGTGGTTGTTTCGTGTTCTAAATGCTCTACCTCTGTAATAATATTTATAACTAGTTATTCTAAGTTGTAACAAAAAAACCACACTTATAGGGTTTGGATGTGCAGGTATAAAATTTGAAATTAAAGAATTATAAATATAAAATTCAGAGGTAAAGAAAAATTTAGGTAACTGATAAATCCCCATGTTTGAAGCTTCAAAATTTAGTGTTGTCAATGAATACATAAACCCGAAAAAACTAGATCGACTTTTCATCCCACATGAGTAGTGTAGTTTTCCCTCGCCAAACTTTATAAAAAAGATATAAAGCAAAGGCCTTTATATCACCAGTTTTGTACAACACTGCTTCATTGTGTTGACTTGTACAAATTCTGTATAGGCCTGCAAATCTAGGAGGATTAAGCTGTGTGGAGCGCTTGCAGCCGCGGGATTGATCGCCGCCCATTCTACTAAATTTCAACGTGATCGTGAACTAGAGAAAAAATATATGGAATGGTTACTCTAATCGATTGCCGCTCCGGTCTTGAACCAGCTGTTTCAACTGATCATTTTGGTAAAGATATATATATATATATATATATATATATATATATATACTCACCTGCTTAAGTATTAAATATAATCGAATTGGTCATGAAAACATGTGGAATATCATAAATAATATAAGATCTTGTCTAAATCCGGTTAAACAATTCAGGATTCTACCAATCTGCAATCCTTGACGTACAAACCATAAAAGGGAACGAAAATTTCTGGGATTTGGCCCAAAGGATCTACTCCAACTTAGTCGATCATAAGAAGAGCAATAAACATTTGGCAGACTTATCTGATATAAATTATCTTATGTGCAAAGCCATGGAAAACCCGGGCCTAACGACATCATCTTCCCTCAGAACTTCTTTCATTTCAGTGTTCGAGGATCCGGTATCTGAGGATTTCAGCGAACTGCAGCAAGAGCTTGGAGTGGAGTGCTACATGGGGTGTGCTTCTGCACATGGAATTGGCCCTTCTGTCGCTATATTTGACATGATTAATCGTGATGGAGAATTGGATTGTGCTTGTGTTTATCCATCACCATTGCATTCGAGGGCACAGATGAATGAGCTTGTTGATCGCATGAGACGGATGTTGATCGAAGAGAGTGATTAAGATGCGAGAATCGAAATGGCTGGCCACGAAGATTAGGCGCTGAACGTCGTGCTGTTGTCCTATACATGGCTTTACATAAACTAAGCACTCGTGGTCATGTGCACTAAATATTATATTTTTATACAAAATTCCTTAATAAATAATAATAAAAAATTCTTAATAAAGAATAGAAAATTTAAATTTTGGCCAGTACTTTCATTTTGTAAGATCTTGAAATTTTATAAATAAGAAAAAAAAAGTTTCTAAAAACTGTATACATGTTTGATTCGTAAAAGGGTAAAAGTGAAAAAGTAATTATAACTTTTCAAGTGATTGAATTTTGAAATTTAGTAGGTACGTTTATATATTATTTTAGAAAAATAACATAATTTTATATTTGATAATTTATTTATTAGTTAAGGAAAATAAGAAAATGCAATAGTTGGGAAAGAAGAGGTTATTCTAGTAAATATATGTTTGGTGACCAACTGTAGTTACAAATATATATTTAATTAATAGTATAATTTATTTACCCCGAGTGTATTTGAGCTTGAGGATATCTTTTTTTAAAAAAAATGTTTCATAAAATTTATTTTGGTAACTATTTTTTTTGAGTGGGTCTCGTGTGAGACCGTCTCACGGATCCGAATCTGTGAGACGGGTCAACCTTACTCATATTCACAATAAAAAGTAATATTCTTAGCATAAAAAATAATACTTTTTCATGGATGACACAAATAAGAGATTTGTCTCACAAATACGAGCCGTGAGACCGTCACACAAGTTTTTGCCTTTTTTTTAAGGAGCTTCCAAAATGAATTAATTTTACATAACGGTTTTACCAATATTTTGTCAATTAAATAGATCATTGAAATCCTAATTCCAATGGTAAAATATATATGCAGAATGAAGGAGAAAATATGCTAGCATTTAATAACCCACAATTGGGTGTATTGGTTGTCGGCAAAATGAATTAAATACATGTGGAGAAACTGAATTGAATGAATGATTGGTGGTAGGACGACACGTTGAGTTTTGTTGAAAATAAGAATACGCGTTAAATCTTCACATGGACAATGTGTTTTATAAATAGAGTTCTTCCCCTCATTCTGAAATCATTCCTTAATCGAATTTCTATTATCTTATAGAATTTGAGTGTTTAGTTCTATAACATTTGTGAGGTGTTCTGCTCTCTTGTATTAAGAGAGTGTGTGCTCTATTTGGAAATACAGTCAGTGAGATGTATACCGTAAAATATTATAGTAGAATTTTTTTCATCTTGTCCGTGGTTACCTTAATACTTTTTAGAAGTTTTCTACGTAAATCTCGGTGTCCAATTTATTTTTTATTTTCATATTTATTATCTCAAATTTCCGCACGTGAGACCAATAAATGTATCATATCTGAACAAACTTCTTCTCAACTCATGTTGCATCATAATTTAAAATGAACAGAATTTTGGTTGAAATCGAGACAAAAGAGAAGCTTTATTTACGAATTTTTCTCACATTTGATGTTGATGATATGTGATAATCGTATCCCAAGTTACAACAATTTTTTTTTTTTTTTTGCGATAGTGGTATTCCAACTCAAAAGAAACAACGAACTTTAGAATACTATTTAAAATCCCTGATTGAGAACAAAATCTGGACAAATACACTAATATGAACTTCAAAGATCTTTGGGTTGTTTTTTATTTGATTGCAGAAACGAGGCTTCTATTTATAGGCTTCTAAATCGTGCAATTTAATCTTGCAATTAACTAAAGCACCGGAGAGCCAATGTCACTCCCATTTAATGAGCCACAATTGACTTTCATTCAAAATCCAATAAAATAATGTTTTTTTCCCAACACAAACACAAATCAAAACCTAAGAACCAAAAGCAGGAAAGGAATACCAGAAAACGAACCAAGAAGTTCAAGTAATCCCCCGTCGATTTCTTGGGTCGAGTCTTAGTGAATTTGACACACCAAAATAGTTATATTAGCCCGAGCTTTTATAAAATAGAATAGATAATGTTCATTTATAACTGAAAACAATATAAACATTAAAGAGTGAGTTTCATGTGAGACCGTCTCACGGATCATAATCTGTGAGACGGGTCAATCCTACTCATATTCACAATAAAAAGTAATACTTTTTCATGGGTGACCCAAATAAGAGATTCGTCTCACAAATACAACCCGTAAGACAGTCTCACATAAGTTTTTGGCAACATGAAAATCGAAAGCTTCTATGAAGAAATAGATATGATCATTATAATATAATAATGCTCAATTATAGCACATGTAACAAATAAAATCATAATAATATATAAATGAACGAAAAGTTTGATTATCCCGTTACATGAGAGAAAATTTATTTGAGATCAAGTACTGCAGTTGAGTTGATCATTAGCACGTTTTTGTTGTTCTTCCCATTTGGCAGTCCGGGCAAAGCACCTCATCTCCAACCACTCGAGGATGTCCGAAAACACGGTGTCGAGATTTTCCGGAAGCTCGCCATATGACAAGGAATGCCACATTCCCGGATACAGCTTGAAGGTCTTGTCCACGGCGCGAGCCGACTCGTACAAGACTTTGCTTACGGATGGATCCGTCACCTTATCATCTTCCCCGTGCAGAACTAAGAATGGCAATGAAACCTGTCGCAGGTGAAACCGGCAACATATGAGCTAAAAAATATGTTTCGCTTCTATTTTGGTAGTTTAAAAATAAGTTCTTGGCGCATAAACCCATCTTTTTTTCTATGTAATAAATTTGTATTCAGAATTGGGTTAGTTAACAAATTTAATCCGATCGGAGATATCTGTATATCTATGAACACCTCTTCAAGTCTTTTCTCCAAATCCAAGCTGGCCGTGTAAAGTTGGTAGCTAGTTTGAAGACGAGGCCGGCCTTTGTATGTGTACCTATTGGTTCTGACCTGCCATTGGTGCCAAATGTCATAATTTTAAAAGCCATACTCAAGTTTTAATATACTTCTAATTTTTTTTTATAAAAACCTAGCAACGACTGATTTGGCTAATTGCCCGTAACAACTTTGGAAAATATGCGAAATCAACATCTATTACGTGAAAAAATTATCAAAAAAAACATTAAAAAAAAGTAGGTGTGTCACTTGAGAAAGAGACGTACGTAAATACCTATTGCAGAGGAGGTAGATAGAAAAATGACGTGATTTACCTCTTTCCTGACTTTGGGGTCCCTGAAGGCAAGGTCGACTACATCTGGAGTAGGCGTGAGTTTCCAAGTAGGAATGATTCGGGAAAGCGAGGTCAATATCTTGATAACCACAGGATTTGGTTTCATGTCATCTGCTATCTGTGTTGTTTATTTAAATTCATTATAATCCTAAAGTCTTATATATGAAGAAAATAAAGTCCAATCTCTTCAAATTTCGATTGCTAAGTTTCCTCCCATACCTTACACATTGGAGCAATCAAAATGGCACCGTCCCAATAATCTGGCTTCTTCCTGTGAAGACGTAGAGCCATAGCCCCTCCCATTGATTCTCCCATCAAAATCCTCGTAGTTTTCCTATTTTCTCTCATTTCTGCAGTCAAATTTAAATATAATAAAATTAATTTAATATCATTTTAAGACTGATTATGAAGTTGCAATTTTGCCTCGAGACAATACATAATGGCGGAAACAAAAGATATATATAGATTTAAACTAAGGTATCATACCACAAATATTAGTGAAGTGTTCGGAAAGATCGTCGACGAGATTATCAAAGTCGGATACTAAACCTAACAGTCCCGATGACTTTCCGTGGCCTTCGCAATCTATGCCATGAACTTCATATCCGGCCTTAACAAGTCGAGAGGCGCAGTCTGTTCCAGATCCATAAAAATCGATTTCACGATACATTACGGATTAATAATTTAGTTATTAATTTTAGGTTCGACCTCTCATGGAGATGCTGCACTCCATGCCATATCCATGGCACAAGAAAACTAAAGCCTTGGATTGGTCGTTTGCAGGAAACCATCTGCATGTAAAAACCTTGATTCCACGTGAATTCACTATGTATTCCTGTTCTTTAAAAAAAAAAAAGTTACAAATATATATAAGTTTAATTAGTCCAAAATAAATACAATCCACCAACATAAAAATGATGATATTATCAACAAGAAGAGATAAATGTGCTTGCCTCTTCACATTTGACAGTGTTTTCTTGATTCTCCTGCGAAAAATCCATGACATGAATAATTTATATCAAGATCGAATGTTTTTTAATTATTGAATTGAAGTTTCAGAAAAGAGAGAATACTAACAAATCACTCACCATGTATAAGAATCAATGGGTTATTGTATATATTCTTGAAAAAAGAATTTAAAGATCGTTAGTTTTGGTTATGGTTTAAGAAGAAATACAATGGCTCAAAGATTATTTTGGTGCAGTACTATATCTGTATATATATAAAAAAGAGAATATGTTGTGGATGGAAGATTATATCTTATTTATACAAATAGAATTTTAAATGCATGTGATTAGTGGGATATAATAAAAATATATACAAGGATAAGTATATTAATTTATAAGATATATTGGAGATTTGGAGTCATTCATATATCTCATCTCTGGTTTGGATTTTGGAGTTTAGTCAGCTGAAAGCAACAGTTTTCCTTGTGATCTTTGTCCTCTGTGCTAAACATTTTCAATATGTGTTAAATTTTGTTTATATATATTTTAAGAAAGATTTCAAATTAAAAATTGAGGTTAAATAAAAATATTAAAATTATATATATTATTATAGGTAATTCTGTTCTAAAATGCTAAGTTAGCGTAAATATTATATAAGTGACAAGATCTGATATTAAAGTTTATGCTATACTATATTTGACCAAATAACAACTCGAATTTCATTAGTTATATATCTATATTATACTTGGATAATCTCATTTAATCCCTCTGATTTAGACATGGGATCAATATTTTTAGATAAATATATATGCACACAAAAGATATGGTTGATTCTTTTCCCGGTAGAATAGGTCTTTTCCACCTAAAACAAACATTAGGCTGCTGTTCTTTCAAAATATCAATATCAACTATTTTTCTTCCGAGTGGATCAAATGTGAGACCGTCTCACGGATCTTAATCTGTGAGACGGGTCAACCCTACCCATATTCACAATAAAATGTAATACTATTAGCATAAAAAATAGTATTTTTTCATGGATAACCCAAATAAGAGATCCGTCTCACAAATACGATCCCTGAGACCGTCTCACACAAGTTTTTGCCTTTTCTTCCGTATTTTAATCAATCACAAAAACTCTTATGAAATTATTCTACGAGTCAATTTTGTGAGACAAAATTCCTATCTAACCGAACTCGTAAAAAATATTTTTTTAATCTCAATTAAGAGAATTAGCTTTTTTCTTTTAGATATAAATTGTATCGACCCGTCTTATGGATATATTTGAAAGTAAAGGAAAAAAAACAAATCGAGTTTAATAAGAATATATTTACGTTAGAATTATCTCGTTGAATGGTTATCGATTGTTTTCACTACTTATGATTAAAGTTAATAGTTTTTCCATTTCAATTAATTTAATTACCTTAGATCACATAACATCTAGCTAATTGTACGTCTTTAATTTGTGGCTTTATATTGGGAAAAAAATCTTGAGTTATTATCGAGTTTTGGAAGTATTTGTTGGACAAAACCTCCAAGATTACCGTCTGCAATCCACTTATTTGCCGAGAAAATACCCCTGAGAACCGAAGAGTTTGTTTCAAGAGAAAAATAAACAAATGCGATGAATTTAGGAAATGACGATTCATAATACGTCGAATGAGCACGTAGCCATCCTCGTATGTTGTGATTGTGACCATGCAACAATTTTGAAAAAATTATGACAAATTTTCCTTTTTTCTAAAAGCAAATACTAAAATAAACCAACGGTGAGTTGTCCACTTAATTAAGAAGCACGTCACGTGTGTTTGAGTTAGTGTAGTAGATAGGCTTTTGCCGATAGTCATATGTTTGAATTGATTTTTCCTAACAACACTTTATCTTATGAGTCTTTTATTGAGTTCTTGCTCAATGTGATTTACTTGTCTAGTTTCGTTCATTGAATATTGCGTTAATATAATGGTTTACCTAGTGCACACAGAAGGATAAAATCATAAAAAAAAATTTAATTTAAAATTTTAATTAGTTCATAAACAGAAGCAATTAATACAACCTAATGTCCAATTAGAGTAATATGTTGGGGAGATATATATATCTAAAGTTGTAATATGTCTGTTAATCAACACATTCTGATTAATTAATACCATAATTTATTAAGTCGGGATGCCTAATTTTATAGTAGGAATGCACCAAACAAATACATTATTATGATCGACAAAAGATCATGGATGTTTGGTGTCCAGCGAGCAACAAATTGTCAATGAATATGTTTCTTATGAGATGGTCTTGCATATCTTTATTCATGAGACATGTTAACATTGTTCATATTTATAATAAAAAAAATATTTTTGGCATAAAAAATAATATTTTTTCGTGACTGAGTCGAATAAAATATACATCTCAAAAAATTAACTCATGAGATTGTCTCATATATTTTTTGTGATTGTTAAATTGAAATGTATAATGTACATGTGGCTGTAAACAATATTGTAGGGGACGAGCAGCAATCATCTTTCCGCTATTGCAAAGTTTGAAGCTGAAATACTTTTTTTTTTAAAGCTGAACTAATTCATTTTGAGCAATTAAATATTTTGACACGAAATTCTTAATGTAATTATCATACATATATAATGTTAGATTATTTAATAATTATAGGCATATTGATATTTATGTTTGTGTAATAACTAGTTTAGAAATTTTAAATTATGTTTACAAATAATCAAAAAAGTTATTTTTTTAAAAAAATCGAACCAAGCCACACCGAAACCTAGGTCTGATTGTTTTGATTTGGTTTGTAAATTTACAAAATCGAAAATATTGGTATTTTGATTCGAGTTTTTATTATAAATCGAACCGATCCAATGCTCACCCCGAACAAGTAACTTCATTTAAGGAGAGTGTGACGTAGAAAACAAAGTCTTACGTTAAGTTAAATTTGTAGTGCACGTGGCTATAAGCAATATTGTAGGGGGAAAGCAGCAGTCATCTTTCCATTATTAGAAAGTTTGGGTACGTATGGTGGTGGGAAATTCCATTGGCACCCATATCTCTTGGTTCTTATTTCATCATCAATATTATTATTAAAAGAATAGATTGATTCCAACAAATGAAGTCTTCCCGAATTTTTGTGGGATTGTCAAATAGTAGATATCTTGTGAGACCGTCTCACGAATATTTATATGTGAGACGTGTCAACATTACCGATATTCACAATAAAAATTAATACTCTTAGTATAAAAAATAATATTTTTTCATGGATGATCCAAATAAGATATCTCTCTCACAAAATACGACCAGTGAGACCGTTTCACATAAGTTTATGTCTTTGCGAAATACCAATTTACCAATGCATTACGAAATAAATAACTGCAAAACTCTAATTCCTCATAATAAAATCAAATGATTTGGGTCTTGATTTGAATAATAAATTGAGATTTTAACTCGATTTCCATATAATGTATTTGAACAATATATTGGCTTTGTTAATGTATCTTATTGCTTTGATAAATTTATATCGGGTGATCTTCAAATCTCTCTTTTATTAGTTTAGTAAAATAAATTGGGCAAAAACTTGTGTGAGACGGTCTCACGGATCATATTTTGTGAGACGGATCTTTATTTGGGTAATCTATGAAAAAGTATTGCTTTTTATGCTAAGAGTATTACTTTTTATGGTGAATATGGGTAGGGTTGACCCGTCTCACAGATTGAGATCCGTGAGACGGTCTCATATGAGACCTATTCAATAAATTGACATGAATTTGAGTTACATATATATGGTCAATGACCTAAACGCGATCTTTTCTCCAAATCAAATTATTTCATTCAAATACAACATAAATTCAGGAACATAACTTTGTAAATGACATGAATACAAATTATGTCACTACAAATGAAATCAAATATTTTTATAAGGGAAATTGAAAATCGGAAAACAGAGGAAACGATAGGGAGATTGATCAAATAAAATGTGCAAGGATTGCTATAAATTTGATATTGATTTGTTGGATCACATGGAGATACGATAGAATCTGTAATGTCTCGATTTTTTTATCCATCTATTTCTTCTTTTAGCCATTCTTTCGAATAATTATCACAATTTTGTTTTTGTTTTTCGCGTTTTTTTTTAATCGAAAGTGTTAGTATTGACGCGGACTAATAACATGTATGACATCAAAAGATCACAAATTTCAGACAACATACTAAGTTAGAAATTTGATTGTAAGAAACTCATTTGAGCTAAAATTGCAGCAAATCCGTCTTTTTTCCAAAAAAAAAAAAAAAGTGTGTTAGTGATTGGTCAAAATTTCAGTTGTTCGAACGTCTTCCCTTCACGGGTCGAATATGTTCAAAACCTTAATTTTTCATTGCTAATAAGGAAGTGATCTCCAATTTCAACTTTGATAAAACCTTACCTTTATGTTTTTTTTGGAAACTATCTATAGTTAATGTTAACATTCAATGAGGTTTCATTATGTAATTCGAGGGAGATGTGCGAAAAAAATGGGTGATTGATACATGAAAATGAAGTAACAAAAGAATAGGGATTCTTAACCTCATTCTCATTTGAGTGGGTCTCATGTGAGAGCGTCTCACGGATATTAATCTGTGAGACGGGTAAATCCTATCCATATTCACAATAAAAAGTAATACTTTTGGCATAAAAAGTAATATTTTTTCATGGATGACCCAAATAAAAGATCCGTCTCACAAATACGACCCGTGAGACCGTCTCACACAAGTTTTTGCCTTCTCATTTAGATGCTTGGTTCTCCCTTAAGATGATAACACTTATTCCATGATAGTATACATTCCTACCATTTGGGCAGGACGTTTATCCATTCATATCCTCAAAACTTTCTAATTCGAGTATTTTTTTGTTTTAGTCTTGTAATTTGTCGAAGATTTGATTTCATACAATAATTTGGTTTTTTTTTTTTAATCCGAAACAACTAAACCTATCTAATACAGTTTATTTGATATTGATTGTATCATACGTGATTTATGAAGTAAAAATATAATTATATTACACATATTAAAATATATATTAACAAAAATAAAAGGGAACGACGAATTTTTTTCCTTTCTTTTTGAAATATTGAAAGTTATATTGCTTTATTTTTATGTCTTTTTTTATCACATTAATTTTAAATTGAGTAATAAGCTTTATTATCTCTATATACGTCCTGTATAATAGAATCAATGTATATTTCGATTGATTTAGTTGTTTCGGGTAAAAAATTTTCAAAGCAAAAAATTTCAAGTTACTATATAAAAATCAAAATTTAACAAATTATAAGACTAAAACAAACAAACTTACTAAAGTAAAATCTCAATTTTCTATTTCCAATTTTTGAAGAATTCGGGTAAAAAAGCTCGATGGATAACTCATCTCAGAATAACCCGTTTAATTTTTTGAGTCCGAACAAAGGCCCAGCCCATTGTAGGGGCCGCTACGATCGAATTTGAATCTTCAATCCTACTCACACTGGTTAGGGTTTCCAACAGCGACAAGCTAATCCCGCATTACTCTTGTTCTGTGTTTGTGTTTCGCCATGAGCAGATCAGGTCAACCCCCAGACCTCAAGAAGTAAGGGGCTTGAATTTAGAATTTACCGCAATATCTTATTAGTTCTTCGTATTTCTTGTAAATTAATCTGTCTATTTCTCGATTGACGGGCAGGTACATGGACAAGAAGCTACAGAGTAAGTGCCCAATTGTTCATCTTGTTAGTTTCAGATTAGGGTATTTTTATCAATATAGTTTTATAGAAGCAATGGTCTCTGTTACATAATCGTTTTTTAAAATATAATCATTGTTTCATATTTTACCATACTTGGATTTCGTGCATTCAATTTATGATATGCGTGTATGATTAATTCGATCAGTCAATTTTTGGGAGACATCAGGCAGAGGCACACACCATCTAACTAAAGTTATTGAATTTCAAATGGGTTGGAAGAAACTGCTGGATTTTGTATGATACTCGCTCGGTTTTGTAAAATTTATATGTGTTGATAGAAATAACTAGAAGTATGAACTTTGATTTCAGGATTCGAAAATTTGAACATCTTGAATGTTGGTATAGTCAGTTTCTAGCATAAACACCATTTATGGTTGGTGCAATCTGTGTAAAATGGCATCATATGATGTCATGATTAGCGCGAGCCTTTGCTATTTTGTGTTGCGTAAAAATTTCCTGTGCTCTAGATATTATCGGTCCTTGTCAAGAGTAATGTTAATTTCCATTCCCTGTATCTGATGAACTGTGAACTGTTGCAGTAAAGCTGAATGCCAATCGTACAGTGGTCGGAACCCTTCGTGGTTTCGATCAGTTTATGAACCTGGTAATAGACAACACTGTTGAAGTGAATGGAGATGAGAAAACCGATATTGGCATGGTGGTAAGTCCTTCAAGTCCCGATTTTTTGAATCGTTCATTTCCTGTCACGACTCGAAGGATGTCGAACTTACTGTTTTGTGTTACGTTTTGCTGCCTGTTGTAGGTTATCAGAGGAAATAGTGTGGTTACTGTTGAAGCCCTTGAGCCGGTTGCCCGACCACAATGACTGTATATTTGGAATGCACTAAGTAGATCTTCGTTGTAGTGATAAATTGGTCATCTTGGATACTGAAATTGTTGTGTTCTTTATGTGTTCCATGTATTTCATAGTATCCTTCTTGAATCTGGTAGCTTGTTTCATATTTGTTACCTTGCGGTATGAATTGACTAGGTGGCTTCAGTCTGAGAGTTAATGGGTAATTCTGCTTGCTTAGAATCATTTCAAAGGATGAAAAAGTAGCTAGGTCATCTCCGACCTATATCGACTTAGGTAGTATTGTACTAAAATACGCAATTTTTGCACTAAATATAAAAGTATATTCGACAGGTCGAGAGGGTTCATACATATTTCTTGTTTACTTTATACACATTGAGTTTTTTAATTACATGACTATTTTATTTATGATTTTTGTATTTAATTAATTTGAATAATTAAAACAACGTGTCTAATTATACGAGTTACTTTTTAATAAGTAGGGATTATCATAAATCAAATTATGTTAACTAAACAAACTTGAAATTAAAGCCACAGTGAACGCACTAGTACTGTGTTTTACATCATAATTTTATAATTGTTTTTTATAGAAACTAAAACTATTTAAAACCATAAATTGAATTGCATCAATACAACATTGTAGGTGAATGAGGCAACACCGTGACGGGGATCATCCATTGTATTATGCTTCACTAAACTTCAATGTATATTTTCGAACAAAATTTCCAAGCGTTTTCGAATTTCCTCTGAAAAATTCATGGGATGGAAATAATCTCTATGTTAACGTTGTACATCGTAAAGTGATGAGATTTTCTTGTACAGCGTGGAAATCGTATTTTGTTTCTTTTTTTTTTATATTATTTTACTTGGAGCGCCAATCGGAGTTTAAATTTTGTTAAATGTGTCGATGGGATTTCACAACGTATACAAGGTGGAAAACATACATATCTTTTTGGGGTTCTTTTGCTTTACTCCATCATTTTCCATCTGTCTTAAAAAAAACACGCAAATAGTCGTTGTAAAGATGGACAGGAGAAATAATAAAAATAAAAAAAATTGAAAAAACCGCTTTTTTAATGCTGTCTCCGTTTTAATTAGTGTTTGGAAAGATGGTAGGTGAACGATCACCATTTAGTTTCTAAGCAGCACTTAAAAGACGGTTTTTTTTTTCCAGCTAAATTATTTTTTTTTGTTAGTCTTCGTATTTATCCAATAATTTCTCTATATCGGATTCAATGTCAAAATAAATGATAAATTTCTTATCTTTATCCGATGCAAAATGATTGGCAATCACGTTGAACAATTTTATATTTAATATATATATATATAAAATTAGGCGGATTTTGAGTTGCATAGGTGACGATTAAGCAGTTTAGACGACCAATTTTTTAACAATGTCCAGACATATCATCTTTCTAAAAATTGAGACGTGACCGATCATTCAGCACCTAATAAATGTTTAAGCCGTATATTGATTTTAACACTAGATGTTACATATTTTTACACTTAAAATTTTTATAATATTTATATTTTAAATTTTTTTCATTCTAACTAGGCATGAAATGATAAATTAATCAAACATGCTTTTGACTTTTATTACATGAACCAATATCTACAAGTCATATAAAAGTTAAAATAATGAAATGTCATTTTTTCTTGAGATATGGATATAGTTTTGTTTTTTCCCCCACAAAGTTTTAATGTAACAAATCTCATTTTTAATTTTTGTGGTGCATCTAAGTATCCTGGACTTAAGACTATTCAAACCGTCATATTCATTCGTATAAATTGTAAGTATTTGCTCTTTAATAGTGTACTTACACTATATATATATATATATATATATATATATATATATATATATATATATATATATACATATATATATATATACATATATATATATATGTATATATATAGTGTAAGTATATATATATACATATATATATATATATATGAGACGGTCTAACATGTCGTATTTTGTGAGACGTATATCTTATTTGGGTCATCTATGAAAAAATGTTATATTTTATGCTAAGAGTATTACTTATTATTGTGAATATCGATAGAGTTGACCGTCTCACAGATAAAAATTCATAAAATCGTCTCACAAGAAACATGTTCTATATATAAATAAACTAATTAACTTCAAGTAGGCATCCTTAACTCTCAAATGGACCCTATTTGCTTATTGGCACTTATTGAACTTGTAAATACAACAGCTATGGGTTCAACTACTCCATTTAAAACACACACACGCACCATTGACATTGCATTATAGCCCAACAACTCCAACAATTATTGTAATTAAACAGCTACTTTGGCGCATTGCGACATGTCCCGCCGATAGGATCTCCATGTTTTGTACTAATATACGACTCTTTACATGTATAAATTTTTCAATATTCATGTCTAATTTAAATTATAGGAATAATATAGTCCCATTTAAACGATTATTATGAATGGAAATTGTTTTGTTTGAAATTATGGACATTTTTTTGGTGCATCATCGTTCCATCTTCCATTGTGCAAGAATCGTATTCAATTTTAAGTCAAATCTCTGCACATAGATATGGTGTCCTTAGACAAAGCGAAAGCTAATTTACAAATACTACATTACTAATTATATCATGCGCATATTGAAAACATAATTAGCGCCCCATTTTGTTTTTGTTTTCTTTATGAGTAGGTCTCATGTGATACCGTCTCACGGATCTTAATCCGTGAGACGGGTCAACCCTACCCATATTCACAATAAAAAGTAATACTCTTAGCATAAAAAGTAATACTTTTTCATGGATGACCCAAATAAGAGATCTGTCTCACAAATATGACCCGTGAGACCGTCTCACACAAGTTTTTGCTTTTCTTTATAATATCACGTGAAGATAGTCATATCTTGATTCTTGCATATATCTTTATTCGTGAGATAAGTCAATAATGTTTATTTTTATAATAAAAAAATACTTTTGACACAAAAATAACACTTTTTGTTAGTGACTCAAATAAAAAATTCATCTCACAAAATTGACTAATGAGACAATCTCACCCGAGTTTTTGTAAATTTGAAAAATGGGATTGCCTAATATAATATAAAATAACTAGGCCATTAATTTAGCTTAGTGTTATAACAAGAAATTAAGAACATGACAAGAATATTTGCCAATATTGATGACCAATTATCTGGTAAGATTTACGGAAGATTTAAGTTAAGTTTCAATAATCATTATTTCATTCCTTTAGAATACCGAAACCATGAGAAATATATAAATAAGTTTTTTTTAGAAAAAAGAATGGAAAGAAAAAAGGGAGATGATGATGATGATGTACAATCCTCACCTTCCACATATCTTTTCTTGAATCGAACTCTACTCTAACCAAATTCTCAAGCATTGACACCCTACGGTATTTGTATACCAAGAAACTTCCCCATTTCTCGTCTTTCTGCTCCTCCACCAACCGATCCCTCAGTAAAGACAAGACCTGACCAGAAACCCCCCCACACCTAACAAATCCATTCAATTTCAGCCGATAAAAATCCAATCTTGAAACACACCGTACACGCGGTTGCTATCGAAAAAGGTTAAAAAATGACAGTGACACTGCCTTCACACTCAACCTCCATTACATGTGTAGCACCTACAAACAATGATGCTTTACCCCAACAAACCTTTCTTAACCCTGTAGCTTTGTACGGGAGAAATAATTGTAATTATAGCTATAATACTGGTACGCAAATACTCGGAGTAGAAGAAGGGAGGGGGGATCAGCTCTCTGTTCTGGCAGTTTTGGTGACTGTTTTCAGGAAATCTTTGGTGGGTTGTCGAAGCACAAGCTGTGAGCTTGAAGAACAGCTAATGGAGATTGGGGTGCCTACCAATGTGAGACATGTTGCTCATGTTACTTTTGACAGGTTTGATGGGTTTCTTGGTCTCCCGGTTGAGTTTGAACCTGAAGTTCCGAGAAGGCCACCTAGTGCTAGGTCAGTCCTTTTCCATTTTCTCTTTGCATAATGATATTCGATTTTCTTGAATTTCATGTTTTGGTTGTTTCATGCGTGCCATTTGTTTCTACAAGATGGTATTCTGTTAATTTTTAATTATGTTTCTTGATGTAAATCGTTGCATTTTTTGTCTCTTTTTGGGAAATTATATCGGTGAATTGGGTAAAAGCTTTAAATGCTCTATCTGCAACTTCTTTCCTTGTATTTGTTACAACTGGTTGTTGATAAATTTTTTACTTGCAGTTAATGTGCAAAGCATGGAATTATAGAATCTCTCAGTGTTTGGTCTGAATGGTTCAGTAAGGGATCATGGTATACCAATTCCCAAAGTTACGACTTTGCAAATTGGCAAATCCTGCTGTAATTTAGATGAGCCATTCACATAACATCGTGACTATCTTTTCCAGTTAAAATGGAACATCTGATTGAGTAGTTGGAAATCAAACACTATTGCATCGTTACAAAGTTGTGTTTTTAATGCCTCCTTTATGAATTTCTTTGTTTTCCAAAGAAAATAGTAACAAGCTAAGGGAGACAGTGGACTATTTTCTCCGGTCGTCCTTGAATGTATTCTGATAGTATATTGTACAAGTGATGGGATTTATTAATTATACCAACAAGACAAAAGAAGAGAGTGATTCTTATATCGGATCGACTTTAGTTTAATATCACTTTGTACAGTACAAGAGTTTTTGGAGTTTCGACGGAGTCAATGCAGCTGTCTTTTGACACCAGAGGTAATTGTGTTCCAACTATACTTTTGATGATGCAAAGACGCTTGTACTCGCAAGGTGGCTTGCAGGTATTTCGTTTCCCTCTGTATATTGGTATACATGGAAAATTGGAGAAAGTGTTATATTTTTTGTTTTGAGATACATCTGCTTGTTCTCCACCAATTTTCGCAGTCGGAAGGAATCTTCAGGATTAATGCGGAGAATGGCCAGGAAGAGTATGTCCGGGAACAATTAAATAATGGGATGATTCCAGAAAACATTGATGTGCATTGTTTAGGAGGCCTGATTAAGGTGCCAATCCTTCATTTTGTTTGCTTTTATGTTCCGTTTTATAAAATTTTAAACGAGATCGAGCTGAATCTAATCCCCAATTTTAAATACCAATACATCTGGGAATCGTGCTTTTCTTTCTTTCTTTCTTTGTCTCTTTCTTTTTGTTTCCTTATGTGTTAAAGGCACAGGAACCAATCCCTCCATGTCTATTTATTTGTGTGTCTTAAATCAGTTCGTTCATGTATTTATGAAAATATCGAGTTTGTAGTTTATCAGATGTCATTAATTCTTAGCGCTGCTGCTATTTAGGCTTGGTTTAGAGAACTCCCTAGAGCAATATTGGACTCCCTTTCCCCAGAACAGGTGATACTGGCTCAATCAGAAGACGAGTGCACTCATCTTGTTAGTCTCCTTCCTCCAACGGAAGAAGCACTACTGGACTGGGCAATTAACCTGATGGCTGATGTTGCTCAGCTCGAATATCTCAACAAAATGAATGCACGGAACATTGCCATGGTTTTCGCACCCAATATGACTCACGTAAGCAAGAAAAAATTGATAGATGGGCTATTTATGCTCTTTGTTATTTGTCCCTCTTAACTGGTGCAATCTATTTAGTACTGGGATCCAAACCTCACAATTATATGTTACCTACAGATGTCTGATCCTTTGACAGCATTGATGTATGTGGTCCAAGTCATGAATTTCCTCAAAACTCTCGTCATGAAAACATTGAGAGCAAGAGAAGATTCGGTACCAGATGCTGGTCGTGCACTGAATTTGAAGCCTCCAGATGAAGATGCCCATCAGGGCTCGTTGGGACGTGTAATTCTTGAAGTCAACGAAGTGAGTGATCAGGATGAACAACTTCGTGTTGGCAAAGAACCATTGTCAGACAAAAACTGCTATGCTAATTCTACGTCCCCAACCAAGCCAGAAACTAGCAATTCAGCCAATTGTTTCCTTGGTTCTGTTGAGAGCATGCTAACTGACGCGTCTGATAATCTTTCTGCAAATAGACTTGACGGTGAAAAAGATGCTTTTGCTAATGGAAGAACTCAACAAAAGAGTCGGAGGACGGAAAGAAAATCCAATAATGTGAAGAAAGAGTCCAGAAAACCTGCTACAAAAAGCAAGGAATTAAGCATTACTAGCCGCTTAAATTCACGAGCCGAAAGGGTGGAATCTTGGAGGTGAAATTCTTGGAATAGTAGGCAGAGAAAAAGAGAGAATCTCGTGCTTTGTATTTAATTTGTATTTGGATGAATGCATTGTTCAGCTTTGTATTTAACTTCCGACACATTCTTGCCTGTATTAAAAATTTTAAAATGTTCAAAAATTCAAGTTGGATCAACTCGACTCAGGCAACGATTTCAGTAGAGCACGATGAGGATCAAGCTAAACTCAGGATCTTACAATTTTGGTTGGGAGTTGAAAAGCAAGTAAGTGGAGATCCTTTGTGTTGGATGCACAGAGTGACGTGTGATTTGAAGATTATTCCATAACCACTCCCCCGCGAAACAGAACATAAAATCAACACAAACTGTAACTCGAATACTGAAAGTCGACCTTCCAAAACTATGAGCTGCCCATATTTTCTTGTGAAAGATCACAAACTTTAATACAACCAGTCCATTCGGGCTGAGATATGGACCAACTTTGGCGACGTTCTTGGCATGTGGATTTTACTTATTTTTTGAGCTCTTGCTATTACATTTGGGTATTTGAGTATGTCGGTTTCATTGTACCTGGTCTAGTTGGTGATCTTTTTTTTGAATGGTCATGATATTCAATGTGAAACAGTATCTCGTCCTCCCAAAGTGGAGAGTAAGGATACACGACTTTATTTCAATCTAGTGAAAGGATAAACATTCACGATATTGCCAACACTCTAGTGGTGCCTCTCGCGTGGGTTCGATCCCATTTAAGCAAAAAACCCCACCCCCATAAAAAAACACATCCACGATATCCAATTTTGTAGTGATGTTTATGTAACCATTGCCTGATTTGCTTACTAGCATCATAGGCATTGGTAATGCCATCATTCAAGTTACCTAGAATGAAATAACTGGTTCTGCGCCAGGTTTCAAGAGACCAAGCAGGAACTGTCCAAGAAAAAACACCGAACATAAACTTTCAGTGGCCTCATGAGTGGAATACATCTCTCTGCTTGCTATATCCTTTTTCCAAAGTTGGGATTTGGATCTGATTTTGGCACAATAGTGGTGTAGAAAAGAAATGTTTCAAGATGATCAGGATAGTAATTTACAGATCCACGGCGCTAATCACATACCAAGAATTTCAACCATACAAGCATTCTAAACTGAGGTCACTTGTGTTTGATTGTTTCATGTTAGTTTACTTTTTGGCCTCCTTTCCCTCTCCTTACATCATGCTTATTCCTTGTTTTCTGCAGACACAGTTTGCTACAACGGTGTTTGCCAACTTGCCAATGGTGATTTCAGGCACTTGTTTATTTGAGAAGTTGCATCTGGACTCTGGTAAGGTTTTTCATGGTGTGGAAGTGACACTTTATCATCCACACGAGTCTGCATCTTCTATGGACATTTCGTGGATAAATTGGTAGAAGTTTCGAGTCGTTTGGTGAAGTTATTGAATGTAACCTTCTTTGGACAGCTAAAGACATGTTAGGATCATAATCTTCCTCTGGCAAAGCAGAACTTGGTTTCTATTTTATACTTCATCGAGATAAATACCCATATATCTTTTATGTATAATCCATATATTATATATAATATAACAGGCACCAGAATAACTCCCACAAACACCCATTAATTTCAGAAAATGAGATTTTCTCAAAGGGTAAAAATGTTTATTTCCTATTTGTTTTATCCCCAAAATGTGGGGAAATAGTTGGAATATAACTTGTTAATTTTTTAAAATAAAAGAAATCGATTATTCTTATTGAGACTTGAGAGTACAACCATTTGAAAGAAATTGACGATTTGTATTGAAAGAACTCAAGAAGAACAACTATTTTTTCAAACAAGATAAAATGTGGGATGGGGAATATGGTTAGATCAATAACCAAGATTTAAATTTCGGCTTTCATACCCAAAATTGAATCGAGCAACATCCCTGCAAATAGAATTTCTTGAACAAAGGAATTGTAACCCTGCAAATAGAATCGGAAAGACCTCCTGTAAATATTAGAAGGACTAGTTAGATTTAATTCTGTAGTGATATTCTTGCATCTGATTCTGAAATAGTGTTGAACTCCGAGTTATCTTCAGCGGCCTACATGCAACTCTTCGACATGTTCTAAATACGCGATCTTGAATTCAAGAAATTATGCAGTCTCACCCAGAATTTCATTATCTCCTCCCACATCTTGATCACGGGTGTTGCTTTATGTGGTGATGGCATTTCAGCAGGGTCGGTTGATGCGATCATCTTTAGTTGTTCTTCCTCCTCAAGTGGCGGGTGATTTAGCCAAATAGTGGGAGACTTGAACTCGAAGAAATCATCAACTTCATCCAACTTTTTCATGATCTCCTCCGACACCTTATGCAGAGTTTCTGGTGTCGCCGCTGAAGTTTGCCAAGGTGATGGTGGGATCAATGTATGAAAGTCTCGGTGATACCATGCAGGAAGCATAACGCATTCTTCACACCAATCATGATCACCAAAATATGCATCCATCCTCAAATTAACTCTTTCTCCTGCAAATATTTGACGGGTTTTCACAGAAGACACTAAGTTTTGGAGGAATGGTGAAAATATTTGATGGATTTTCATAGAAGAATAATGTCTTGGCTCTCAAAAACTCTGATTTTTATGGGGTTTTACGGCCTTTTGCATGCACATTTATTAGGAATAGGAAGGGCAGTAGTTTGAGTTTTGACGCTTAAAACTAAAACTTTCCTTGTGTGCAACCAAACTTTCTCCTTTGTAGGCCAGGCGAACTCTTTTTTATTTATGGAAATCCCAAAAACGAAATATTTCCGTTCAACTGTGAGAATTATTTCCTTCCGTATTTATGTGGATACATCAATTTTTTTTATAGGAATAAAAGTAAGTTGTTTCCCAGTTACAAGGTATTTTTTTCACTAAAAAAATTATATTACCCTAGCTTAATTTTTTAAAACCTTATTTTAATATCTT
Organism: Primulina eburnea; assembly: GCF_022965805.1. Lineage (NCBI taxonomy): Eukaryota > Viridiplantae > Streptophyta > Magnoliopsida > Lamiales > Gesneriaceae > Primulina > Primulina eburnea. The sequence continues at coordinate 151,091 of NW_027331592.1, forward strand.
CAAAGATGAAATTATATCTAAAGTATATTCTTGTATAATAATATCGTGTCAATTGAGTTTATAAATACACTATTTTTTTACAGTGTAAAAAAAAATATCACATGACTATATAAAAATATATGATATAATTTATCAAAGGACCAGCAGATTTTCCTTGCTACCCCTTCGTTTGTGTGTGCGCCAAAATAATAATTACTAAGGGATTAAATTGACCAAAAGCGGGCTAATTAAAGTCTAATGATTTGGAGTAGGTATACTGTGAGACGGTTTAATGAATTTTTATCTGTGAGACATGTTAACCCTACTGCTATTCACAATAAAAAGTAATACTCTTAACATAAAAAGTAATATTTTTTCATGGATGACCCAAATAAGAAATCTGTCTCACAAAATACGATCCGTGAGACCGTCTCACACAAGATTTGCCAACGATTTAATGATTAAGATATGTATATGAATTAGATTATTGGAAGAAATTGATCATAAATAATACAACATTTATATTTGTAAGTAAATATTCTCTTCTTAACCAAAAAAGTGTGGACAGGGGCGGATTTAGTGTAGGGTGAACAGGGGCCACGGCCCCCCCAAAAAATTTAAAAAAATTTTTTAGTATATATTAATTTTTTTTAAACTAAATATATAAACAGATATATATATATGGCCCTCCCAAAATGAAAGATACGTCCATGTATCTCAGTGGCTAAAGACAATTATAACGTTTGTTCCACCCGATTTCGAAACCTGATCCCGTCTTTTTTTTTTTTGGATTAGCGACGGTTGTGACAAAAACCGTCGCAAAATCCGCGACGGTTTCTTAAAACCGTCGCTATATATGGCGACGGTTGTTGAAAAACCGTCGCAAAATAAACTAAGCGGCCCCCCTCTTTCGAAATCCTAGATCCGCCCCTGAGTGTGGATAAATAAGAATTGGAATATTTAATATCAAATATATAAAAGCATTGTAAGATATTGATTTTCTATAAAACTAAGTCTATATGGTTTCTATTTTTTTTTCCCACATTCCTTGTAGAATGAGTCGACATGAAGGCGGATTACACTGAGAGCAAACAAAACTGTGAAAATATATTAGAGATCCAAGTTACATGTGCAAAGCACGTGCATCGTATGTGCATTTAAAATAGAAATCATATATGGAGAAAGTATCTCCGTAAACAAATGAATTTGGATGTTTAGACCAAACAGATGCTTAGATCTTGAACTGGAAGCAATATTTTTTAAAGTGTTAATCAAGAAAGTCAAGCTTCGCCTAAACATCAGTTCCAGATGTGATATAGAAACAACCCATCACCACATTGTTTAATAACTTCTTGTTTTAAAACTAAGCAGAAAAGATGAAAAAGGGTGACATTGTAGTTCAAGTACAAACAGCAAAGCATGGAGATGTGATTTACCGTTCATACAAGAATGATAGGTCTTCGGGGGCTTCGATCCAAATGCGGTCAAAGGTGTCGTTTTCCTCCCAACCGTTAAGCTTCTTTCGGGGGAAGAATCTCTCTTTATCCAGAGAATATTGAACGCAACGCTTGCCATAGTAGAGAACCTTGGGGAAATAAACACTATTTCTCATCTTTCCAAGAAGATCCGTCACAGCATGGCATGAACAGAAACTCACAAAGAGCGTCAAGTTTCCTAAAGTTTCAATTCTTATCCATGCCATTTTTGTCTCGTCTAACTTGAATACGAGCGGGTCATCATGAGAGCTACTGTTTACAAGGTAGACAATTCCACCATGCTCTGCCATGAACTTTCTGTTATACCAAGATTTTGAATATGAATTCAGGGGCCTCTGAGGTAGGGGCACATGATGAACAGTCCAAGAACTTTTGCTGTGACTATAAAGCCCCAAAAAGCTGGTATAGCTAAAACAACAGAAATGGCCCTTGGAGAATACGATCTTATCAAACAGACTGCAATCAAATGCTGTGTGGCTTTCGTAATTAGTGGTCGTCCATTCTTTATCACCAGGACGACATGTCCTAATTTCAACGATAGAGCCAACAACTCGCCTAACTGTGAAAAGAACACAGCTAGGAGATGTTGGCGCGGCCGAAAAAGCAATCATTTGAAGTGCTAACCGTTGCAGAACAGGCAATTTTATCACCTCTCGCGTATAAGGGCAAAAGAAGAATATGTTTTGAGGTTTAGGGTTCATCATCAGCAACCAACCATCCTTGGCATAGCAAAGTCTAGAGTCTTGCAACTCCGGAAACTTGAGCCAATATTTCTTGCGCTCTGAGGGGTCATAGAATTCACAAAGATCCCCATGTTTAGGCATATACATTAACCAGGGAGGTTTATTGGCTTGCCGGACAGAGAATGCAACAGCTAACCAGCACTTGCAAACGGCAGATGCACGGATATTGTCTTTTAAGTTTAATTTGGAAATAAACTCTTCCAAAAGCTCAATTGGAAGCGCCGACCATGTCTGTTCCTCATCTGAATCCACACTTGAATCTCCTCTCTCTGTTTTTATCGTATCAGCTAACCTACAAGAACAAAAACCGAGGAAAAAACAGCAATATCAATCGAGAAGTGCTATTACCGTAGTGGCACTTCTTCACTGTTGGTTAAGAATGCTGCTTGAAAAATAAACAAGTAGAACAAATATCATATGCAGAAACTGTGATGCACGATTGGTAAATCAGTAAAGAAATTCACAGGTGCTTAAATGCAGCAGGAAAAATTTCAAAAGTACAGCCATTCAAGACGTTTCTTTAATGTGACGTTCAGCATGAGCAAAGATCAGCAAACCAAGGTTGTTATTTAATTATTGGTTTCAGAATACATTGATCATAATTACATACAAAAAAAATTAAACACTTAATTATTAGTGATGAATCCGGAACAACCAAAAACTACTAATGAAGGGGGTGCCATTTTAATGGCATAATTGAAACATGCCACGCCTTTTGCAACACGTGTAAGGGGTACGGCCGTTGTTTGCCCGATGGAAACAGGCAACGCCTCTTGCAACACGTGTTAGACGTAAGAACATTGTTTAAATCCTTGAATCCAGTACATTTTGGGTCTCCACAAGAGGTTAGATTGTTTCTGAACAACCAAATCTTTCCAACCGTTGTCCGTACAACCTGAATCTTTCCGACCGTTATCAAACAATTGTTTCAATCTATAGCTCCATCAGATGAAATCTTTCATAAAAAATAGTGTCATTAGTCATTACAAGTTATGAAATCATCCTTGGCTCCCATATTTTTCACAGATATACATTCTTGATTTCCCAACTTGGTTTCTGCTAGTCCCAATAATGTTGATGTCAAAAAAGTTTGAAGGCAAAACTCTGATAAATTTTAAGCCTACCCAGATTTGATAAACCAGAAAGTAAACAAATAAGTAAATAAACAGATTCAATAAGAAACAATCATACTTTATCGGATGGATTCCTTAGTCATTCGCTGGTCATTTTTCTTCGCACACTTAAAACTGAATGAATGCCACAAATTTCAATTTCTTTCGCTAATTCAACGTAAAAGAGCTAACCTTTACTCGTCTACAAAATCAAGTCTCAATCTATGTAAATCAAGAACATAAAACATAACGTAAAACCCACAACTACTGAAACGAAATCCCAAAAAATCGTAACATATAAATTGCTAAATGTAGTATACACGGGCAACAGAAACTAACAACTTCACCCGTTTTCTCCGCCTGGCCATAATTGGGAAAACCCAGATGGGATTACAAGAAAATTTTCCTCTTGTAAAAGTGCGGATTCCGAAATGAAGAGGCGAAGGGAATTAGAAGAAAGAACTGCGGTTCAGGTGACCTGTTTGCCTAATACCTCTACCTGGAGTTTATGGTCATTTGACCCGAGTAAATCCAACATAAGTGCCACGTACACATCATGGCGTTTAAATCACTAATATTAACAAAATTTATATATTAATTTTGTTATGATATGATTTTAACCATAAATATAGATTTTCATATCTGAATTTTATTTATAACAAAAACTTGTGTAACACGGTTTTATTAGTCATATTTTATGAGACGAACCTCTTATTTGAGTCATCCATGAAAAAACATTATTTTTTGAGTAGATCTCTTGTGAGACGGTTTCACGAATCTTTATCTGTGAGACATATCAATCCTACCGATATTCACAATAAAAAGTAATACTCTTAATATAAAAAAGTAATATTTTTTTATGAATGACACAAATAAGATATCCGTATCACAAATACGACATGTGAGACCGTCTCACACAAGTTTTTATCTTACTTTTTATGCTAAGAGTATTACTTTTTATTGTGAATATTGATATGGTTGATCCGTCTCAACAATAAAGATTCGTGAGACCATCTCACAAGAGACCTACTCTTTATTTATTTATAGATTTGTATATTGTAATTAAATTATATAAATATTGTTCTCAAATGAGAATGAATTATATTAGTTCGTAGATCAATAATGGGAATGAAATTTATAGTTCGGTATTAATATTTTTGAAAATTATTGATCTACTAACTAATATAATCATATTGATATAATATCAACTATTCAGTGCCGCACATATGCACGAGGGTTATTGTCCTCGCACATAACTCGTGTCTTTTCTCGTCTTTCTCGGTCTGATCTTTTCCGTTTATAATCACACCAATTATCAATAAATCATTTCAGATTACAACAACAAAATTCTCGGACATTACAAAATCAATCCTAAAAACCAACAAGCTCATATATAAATGGAAATTTTTAAGTTGTATTTGGATCGATGGATTATGAATTCAAATTAATTCGATAACGCAAAGATTTAAAATAATGATATATGACAAGTCCGGACAAGGAAAAATTTGGTATAAGTTTGTTGACCCGATCATGATATAATATTTGTGGAAACATCATCATTTCGAAAAATTTAAAAACTAATAGAAGTGGACGAAATTAGGGTGGGTTGGATGTGCGTTACCAAAGCTAATAAAAATTAAAGCAGGCAACTCACTTCACTTGTCATACCCGAACCGCATCATATAATATAAAACTATTTATTTTATTAAGACTAAGATTTTTTTTAAAAAAAATACTTTCCGTATATTTAGATGGAGAAATCGAATGCATTTAATAACTATACTCTGTCATTTATATAAATTGAATTAAATAAGGCAAAAACCTGTGTGAGACGGTCTCACGAGTCGTATTTTGTGAGACGAATATCTTATTTGGGTCATCAATGAAAAAATATTATTTTTTTATGCTAAAAAAATATTACTTTTTATTGTGAATATCGGTAGAGTTGATCAGTCTAACAGATAAAGATTCGTGAGACCATCTCACAAGAGACATACTCTTAGATTAAACCAATATAAAATTTGATCCAACCAATTTGTGGATGGTCGTAAATTAGAATTAAAGCTAACTCGATTATTAGGTTACATTATGAATTATTGAGACATTATTTTAGATTAAAAGAGTCGAGGGTTACATCCCATTATTAACCTCGAAAAACTGAAGGTATAGAAGATTTATATATAAATAAGTTAATTATTAAAATTAAAACATCGAAAAATTGTAAGTGTGTGTGTGTGCGTGCGTGTTCTAACTATTTTACAAAGAATTTGATGAGATGGTACGAGGAATTGGTTCGGAATTTAAGTGACAACATATGTTGAAATTTTCTAACATCAAGCACTATTTATTTTTTGCATAAAAAATTATACGAAAATTCAACGAATAAGTAATATAATCTTGCCTTAGTTATCGTAATTTAAAATTATTTTTCCCTCTATTATCAAAGTCAATATTATTAATATTTATTAAATGAAAGAATAAATTTTCATGTCTCCTTCTTAATAAATACTGTTAAAAGATGCATACGTGTTGCATGTATATTTATTATTTTCAATTTGATCAAATAATACTAAACAATTAATACGAAATTATTTTTAATTTAGAAGAGTTATTTTATTTAAAAGGAAAGTTTTGTTTAATTTTTTTAAATGTAAAATATGTAGTGATTTGAGGAGGTTTTAATAAGAAAATAAATATAATTATAAAATTAAATATTTTAATGTCCTCTAAGTAGTTATTAGAAAATCTCACACTTAATAATATACTAGTACATCTACGCACGCGTTGCGTGCTTGTACGATATTTTTTTATAATTTATTTGGTTTATATTTAAATGAGGTTCAAAATATATTTATAAAAAATAATGAGTTGCTACATTGTAATTTTGATATATGAACTAAATAAATAAATAAAAAAAGGAATAAAAAATACCCAAATAAGAATGAGTGAGTCTCATCTGAGACCGTCTCACGGATCTTAATTTGTGAGACGGGTCAACCCTACCCATATTCACAATAAAAAGTAATACTCTTAGCATAAAAAGTAATATTTTTTCATGGATGACCCAAATAAGAGATCCGTCTCACAAATATTATCCGTGAGACCGTCTCACACAAGTTTTTGCCAATAAAAATTGAACATGCAACATATATCATAGCTAAGAAACATAGACTTTATCCACTAAAATACTTGTGAGTTGCATTAATTTTTTAGCACTTTATTAATATATATAATTAGTAAAACAGAGCATGACATCAAAAAATAATTATTTTAGAGGTCTCTTACTAAATAATATAGTATAGATATAATATAAATAATATCGATACATATATTATTTGATATAATAAAAATAGAAAAAATAATGAAATCAGCAGTCAAGAAGTTGTAAGCTGAAACTCCAGACAAAATCATCCACTATAAATAATAATTTTATATTATATTATATACTAATACAATATTTTAATATTAGTTTATTTAATTTGTTGCTGGGGCTTTATAAAATTCTTCCATTCCCACTTTCAACCTGATATTCCAAAAACACCTTAGCCTATAAAGATTATTTTCTTCTATTATGCCTCAAGTCGATCTTGTCAGCGCTTGCACTGGTGGAGGAAATGACCGGAAAGTCGTCTGTGTAACTTTGGCAGACGATGAATCGCCGGAAAATGAATTCATTCCCGATGAAGAAGACACCGACTTCCCGCCGGAGTCTTTCTGGCTGTCCAAGGATGCTGAATACGATTGGTTTGATCGCAACGCCTTTTTAGAGAGAAAAGATTCCACCAAAGGCAACGCGAACTCTGCGAATTTGAACCCTAATTCTAACCACAGTTCTCAGAGGTTTTCAGTTGCCTTGAAATCCAAGGCTTCCATTATTGGACTGCCAAAGACGCAAAAGAACACTTTTGTGGATGCACATAGAAGGACCTGTAGATCGGTGAACGTGAAGCTGTTCCCCAAACGCTCCTCCTCGGCGGGAAAATCGACTGTTCCTATAATTGATCCGGGGTCCCCGAAGGTTTCTTGTATCGGGAGAGTCCGCTCGAAGCGCGGCCGGCGCAGGCCGAGCTCCTCCAAGATAACCGAGAAACAGCTGGAAAAACAAAAAACCAGCCGGGAGAAGCAGGTGGAGATACCAAAAACCACCGGCGCCGAGAAAAAGAAGCAGAAGAAGAAGCGCGGGTTTTATTCCAAGTTAATGAGCGTATTCCGGTCCGCTGACAAGAATTCAGACCGCTCGAGTAGCTGTAAAACTGTGGAAGTCACGGAGAAAAAACCGGTGGCAGTTGGAGCGCAGTGGAGGAGCGTGAATCACAAAGCTGCGTGCGAGCCGCCGAGTTTGGGAGGCGTGACGCGGTTCTCTTCGGGGCGGCGATCCGGGCCTTGGGCCGCGGAGGATCTCAATCAAGTGGGTTCCGAGTCGCAGGAAATGGATCGGCGCGCGTGTGGCATGAGCAGAAGTTAGTGCGTGAACATCCATTAATTATTCTGATGACGTGGAATTTCTTTGAGTGGCGGCTATAATTAACTGTAATGTAAATAGATACGGGGATTGTACTCTATAAATACAATTGATTGGATTGACCCATAGTACACCGTGGTTTGTCAGTATTTGGGTTTTTTTTTTTCATAAAAAAATTATATTTTTTTATGAATCAAATTAAATCGAAAATTTATCTCATAAAATTGATTTATAAAACGATTTAATAAAAAAATTTGTGTTTGTTACTAGTAATAAAAATTTTGAATTCTCTATGATAAAGTTTGAATTTCTTTCCACTTTCTTTGCGATCAATTGAGTTACATATAAAAAAAAAATGTCTTCCAATATCTATCTCCATGGTTTTGCTGCAGTGCCAGGCAGAACTTGTCATTCTTGGATTTTTTCATCTTGTCTGTGCAGGTACTGTCTGCACGGACAATGAACGGTCCAGATCACTCCATATTAGTGATCCGGGTCCATCTCCATTTAAAAAAAAAAAATTGACTCGGAAAAATCCGAGTCGTTGGATCGACCTTTGCGGACAGGGGTGGGGTCGAGTGAATTATCGATTACTTGGTCAAATTGAATATATATGTTAGACTTCGACCCCTCAATTTTTGCGTGGTGCCGTGTCAAATAAGAACCTATTTAATTATTTAGCCTTTATTTAATTAGTATAACCGAAGATAATCAATGATGAGTGTTCAGTGCATTTTCTTTTAAATGCGACAAAATAGTGAAATCGGGAGCCTCCATGTTTGACTCTATTTTCTCCGAAATATTATTTTACTTGGAAGAATAATAAAATATTATTTAAAAGTACAATGGGATTCTTTGTTTTTTCGTTTGTTTTGTTTTTTGTTGAATTTTGTTTCAAGGGGAAAATGGACTGCAATCAAATGAAAAATAAATAATGCATTTTAATTAGTAAAGATAAAAACTTGATTTAATTATTTTTTAATTTACAAATATATAAACATAGAATTGGCAAATAAATAATGAGTTGATCAATAATTTAAAAGAATTGATAAAATGAATATAAGAAAAGTAACACACGTGTAATTGTGTACAAGAAATTATAACATGACAATTACACTGTATTATGGCACGTATTTCTTGGAGTTTGCATTGATATCTGCAGCCTTCATGAATGAATTCCAAAGGTCAAACATAAGATGAATGAAGCTTATTATACGAGGAGCCAGGGAAATTATTGTAAACTTCAAGCCGGACAGACAGAAAGTAATAATTACTGTTCTGTGAATTTTTTTTTTTTAAAACTAAATAATAATAATTTGGGCTTTGACAGAATCAGCAGCTGTTCTCTATACGGATTCTGGATGACGTAGCTCTTTGCCCTTCTTCCACCAGCGATTCTCGAGCGGAGATGATGCTGCTGCCCACCAAACTGGAGTCGAAAGCCGAGCAGTCAATCCAATCCTTGAGCAAATCCTCCTGCCCCCAGATATCCGGGATCCAGACCCGACCCGCCACCTCCACCCAGTGCCTCTTCAGCCTTTCTCGCCCGTAGCAACCATCACCCTCATCTCCGCTTCTAGCCGGGGAAACAGTACCATCTGTTCCCGCGTCTGAAAGTAGTGGTGGTTGACGGGATTGGTGAGTAGTAATTTCCTTTGGCACTGATTTATTGTTGTTTGATATTGAGAATGATGCATCGGATTCCTCTGAATCCGTTAATTTCTTGGACTTAGACTGAAGGGACGGGGTTTTGAGATTCTGGTTGCGCATGGCTTCTTGATACGATCTTTCGTGTATCGATCTGAAACTGTGTTGGGTAAAATGGAGAAGAATTGCTTATGATTGAGTGTGGGGGAGACGAATGAATGGGAGTGTGTGGATACACGTATGGGAGACGTCGGAGGGGGACAAGTGTTTTGTGTTGTCTTTTGGATTCCATTTCGTGTGGTTTCTTTTTCTGCAGACTTTTGGTAAACCATTGTAGCCAGCCAATCGTATGCTATCGTTTTACCTCACAGATTGCACGGGATATCCTGCGTTCAATGTGAAAGTTGAAAATATTATGTCTAGCGTGTATGATTAGTTGTTTATTATTTTATCAAAAAATATAATAATAAAGATCTAATTTTAACATTTTAAATAGCACATAGCGATAATCATCGCGTTCAGGAAAGTAAGAAACGGGGTTTTGATTGTTATATCAACGGTTAGCCACCATATCCTCTAATAACATATATCATCTATACTTGGTAGTCTTTTTCGAGAGAGTTCATCAAGCAACTATATATCACATCTATCATATTACGATTTGATGTAGTTAAGCAATATTAAAAAGTTTGTAACGCATGTCCAATAGACGGTGCGTGATGCGAACATATCCGTAGTAAATCTTTGTAGCGCTCCCACATCTCGTACATCGATTCATGCTCATATTGGGCACAGGTAGTCATGATATCAGCTCTCAATTTCGTTGTCTTTGATGGAGAGAAATATTTGTTAGTAAGAAAAAGTGTAAAGAAATAGTATTGTCAGAAACTACATAATGTTTAAACTTTTCACAGATATCGGCAAAAATTACAATATGAATGGACAAAAACTTGTGTGAGACGGTCTCACGGGTCGTATTTGTGAGACAGATCTTTTATTTGGATCACCAATGAAAAAGTATTACTTTTTATGCTAAGAATATTACTTTTTATTGTGAATATGGATAGGGTCGATTTGTCTAACAGATTATGATCCGTGAAACGGTCTCACATGAGACCCACTCATATGAATGTTGGGATCGTCGAGTGTTGTTACCCAAAACTGGACTTTGTTATGAATCATATACCTAAATTATGAATGACTAGATTTCAAATTGATTTGCATCACAACTGATCACAATATTTTCGGGCACGTCCCATCGAGAGAATTTTGTGTACACTCCAGCATGGGTATGCATTGCGACATCTCATGATGTTGCTCTTCTTCCTCCTAATGCATTGGTTCTTCTTGTGTTGTCATCTTAATTCTTTGTTGCCTTATTTTTCTGTGAAAAGTTCTCTCGATTTCTGGATTGAATGGTTCAAGCTCCAAGTCAATGGATCGTGTCATGCACTGGAGAAAGAATATGTGGAAAGAAATGGTGTTAGCTTCACGAAAATGAAATCAAACTAAAGCAAATAACTGAAAAAAAATCATTATATAATAGTCCTTGACAACAACGCACAAAACTTGATCGAACTTTTAATGCACTGAAAATCTCCAATAAAAATTTGATCTTTTACGCGTGAATAAATTTATTGTATAATGTATAAAATACGAGTACCATGCCACAAAAAATGTATCACACAATTTTTATTTTCATAATATAATCTTTAGTAAATCTTTAACGATATTTTGAAGTGTTCTTTATCTACTAAAAATAAACTAAAAGTATAATTCAATAAAAAAATAAATTCAAGACCTTGTTGAAGGCGTTGCGAAAATATTAAAATCAAGACATAGAGAATTTGTTGAAAATCTTGGTTCACCTCCCCTTGTTAATTCAAATAATCAATCTCGACATTTATTCATGCTTTTGACGAGATTCCCTAAATTATTAACACACTCTATCAAGTTCTGCTAACCTAATTCAACATGATGAAATAATTAAATAATGCTTTTGACATGATTTCCTAAATTATTAACACGCCTTCTCAAACTATAGTACACTAATTCAGCACGATGAAAAAATTAAATGTCTTTAATTATTTATCAAATATGAATTGCATGCACGATTTATGAAATCTCGTAGCTTTCGACCTATCAGGTTATCTATATTAACATGTAATCAATTTCATATGCCTATATAAATTGTAAATCCACATACTATTTTACTCCTTATTACAAACTATATATTATTTCAAACTCACTCGCAATATCAAAATATCATAACAGTCAGATATATTTAAATAATTCAAAGGAAAATAATAATACAATCAAGCATAAAAAAGAGTCGAATATTAAATTAATCAAAACAACAGTTTATGGTACGTAGGAGCCCCTAATTCCCAACAAATAATGAAAATTTAGCTCGCTCATCGCAAAACAACAATTAAACAATTGTTTTTCACCAAAAGAAAAAAAAAAGAAAGAGAAGAACAAGAATGTTGTGTGATGTCATATCTTATTCCTTGGCTCATCGACTTGAGGAATTAAGGAGCGAGAAAGGGAGACCGGCCTCCTCAGCATTGGTGATATTTTAAGGTTTATAGTAATGGATAGAATGGTATGTTCCTTCCATGCATGTAAAGGATTTTTTGGTGTATCTGTGAGGCCGATGTTGATTTGATTATTTATGTGATTTTCAATTGTTTGGGCCATTCCATTCATGATGGAGAATTTGATATGTCGAAAGATTTGTTGAATCATACATGCAATTTGCATGGATGACTCGTCGATGTGATTTGTCTGGAATAATTTGTCGGATTTTATAATGAGACCAGAGGCCACCGTCCCAGGATCAAGCCACTAGAGGGGCTCAAAACTTTTTTTTTTTTTTAATTATATATGTATATGTTGAGTCGTAGTCGTTCACTAAAATAAAAATAACTTTGTCCAATATAAAATAAAAAGAAGACAAATTTGATTTTTTTTCTTCTATATAGTTAATCAAAATCGATATTAATTAAATAATGTCAAAAGATTTTAGGATATTTGTTTAGTTTAAAGAGTTTTTAACCATCATGATTAATAAGTCTTGTATGAAAGTTCAACAATTTTTTAATATGCTAAAATATTTGGGAAACTGAATTGTTTATTCTCGAATACTTATATTGTCTATAATATTTTATTAATCATTTCAGTAACAATTGCATTAGTAGGAAAAAAAAACTTATAAGTTCTAGTTATTAAATACTACATTCAATCAACAATATCACAAGATATATAAATGAGCTAGATATGTTGTCGACTAATAAATAAATGGTTCGACAACTAAATTATATGATTTGATAAATATTTATGACTCAAACAATTAGAATGATTATTTCAAATATTTGTTGACTTGTTATTAATTTAATATATTATTTCTTATGTATTTATGTATTGTATTTGTTATTTGTTAACTGAATTCTCCGTTATTTTTTCGCAACTTGAGGGTCTATTTTTAACTTTCGACTGTAGTCTCATCGAATACAAGTACAGCTGGATATGTGACCAATTAGTTATTTTTAAATTTTATTGACTTAAAGGCGTAGAGAGAAATTATTAAAAATTGTTTTAATTCGATGTTTGGTAAACCTGGAAACAAAATTTGCCCGACAATATTGTGATGCAAAAAGCTCCCCCCAATAAACTAATATTTTTTTTTTCCAAATAAGAGAGTTGAATATTCCATACTCCGTGTAGGGTCCTCGACATCTCTATTTGTTCTTTTTTCCTTTCTTTAGCTTTTTTGTTTTTCCCTTCTGATCTTTTTTTTCTCAATCTACCCTTCTGATGTTCAAATATTTGTTCTAAAAACCGATGCTGAATTGGTTAATGGCAGAATTTATATCTAATCACATATTAAACTGATTTAACTTAAACTTATATTAATAATTGATTATTAAACTAAACTAAATAAAATTACTAGTACAATTATCAACAACATACGATGTTACCACCTAAACTAAACAAACAGATTGAGCTGTTCAATTATTTCGATCTGATAGAGTTTTTTCATCAGCACGACTTCAACCAAATTGTTCGAACAGATCAACTTGAAGACCAGTCTATCAACACATATCAACTTGAAGACCAATCTGTTAACATTCTCTGAAGACAAACAATTTATCTATAAGTTTATAATAAAGTTGTCAGCAAGAATAAAAGAAAGAAGATCTGTTGGTTACTCATTTAAGCTAAAGTCCATAGAATTTGAATTGACCGATACTATATTTGATAAAAGACAAAGAACAAGGGCAATATATATGCATACATGTCCGCTACCCAGTATGTTCGTGAGTACCAGAAATATTTATTGTCATTGGGGATCAACACCTATAAATAAAGAATTATTTATTGTCATTGGGGATCAACACCTATAAATAAAGAATGCATCAAAACTGAAGATCTCTCGAAAAAACTGTTACCGCTTTATCAATCTTCATCAAGCATTCAAATCGCACACCCCTCATAAATTCATTTATAATTTGTTTTCGCACGCACTCAACTTCTCATAAGATCGATTAAACACTTTTTATTCTCATTTATATTGTACACACGAGTGATGTTGTATTGTGAGAATCAATTGTAACTGTCATAAACCTATTTCTGAACAGATCAAGTTGAAAGAAAGAGTGCTAAGAGTTTCAACTCATTAGGGTCGTAGAACAAAGCTGAATTAGGTTTGCACAATTTGTTGTATTGTACTAATAAAATCTTCTAATGAAATTCCCCTAGAAATAGTATAAACGGAAGAAAAAGAGACGTAGAAGTTTAATCTTCGATCTTCCATAAACTTCTTGTCTATTTATTTATTACTATTTGCTAAGACTACCATAAGTAACTGACGAAAATTGTACGGTTGCTTTTATATCATACTTAATAAGTCCGAGCAATTTTTGAACTTAGGACTTGTTTCTAGTAGCTCAAATTAATCCGTCTGATTGGAATATTGATCTAAGCCAAGCATTATTTGATATAGTTTGCGTAACTATTCATTCATCCCTCCATATTGTTATCTTCGATCCTAAGTCCTAACAGAATTAATAAATTTTCACACAAAATTCTGTGCATATTTGTTTCACAAATCATATGATATGATGCCTAGCAAAATATCCATCACTAATTTCATCTTTCAAAAATTTTCTTACCGGTAAAATAAATTTTCAGTGATTAAAAAAATAGATATACAGATACGCTTGGCATAACTATTTTACTGCACTAGGTTCAGTGTATTCTAAAGACACTCGAGCATTTTTCTTCCACGTGCTTTAGAATACACGCAGGAGAACGTAAATATCATGTGTAACACAAGATTTTGTGCAAACTAATATGCTTACGATAGTTTTTAGGTGCTCCGACTCAAACACACAGATTTATCATGTTTAGTGAAAGGAAAAACCTACGCCTCCACGCTTATCAAAGTTAAGATTCTTATTTTTTGTATGAAAGCCAAAAACCTGTACAGATGACAATCAACTAAAAGACTTACTTTAAGACCGAGAAATATGTAACAGTGGAATAGATCGAGAGAGTTTTCAAGCTGGGGGATAGCGGGAACGTCCTTTCTTCCTCAGGAACTCGGGAATCTCCACTCTGCCTTCCAAAAACGATGATGGCTGCCTGTTGAAACCAAGGTTTGCCTCGGTCTGGGCCAGATGATTTGCCTGTATTTTCAATACGGACCAACAAGTTGTCAGGATTGAGTGAAAAGTCGAGCACGCTGCACGTATACCATGATAAGTATGGATGAGATACCTGTAGGTTTCTCCCATCGCTTTCCTCTTGCCGTTTAAAACCAGTGGCGATCAATGTTATACTCACCTGCATTCAGTAGCATATATATGGGTCAACCTTTTGTCATTGAGCTTCAAAATGTTTGAATAAAAAAGCTAAGCCTAAGTTGTTAAGCGGAGGAAACAGATAACTCCACACACAAGAAAAGTACCCCCAAGAAAAAGAACCGGTATTTAATATAGAGAGAAATTAATAGTTTCTGCAACAAATATCGTCACTTTCACAGGTCCCAAATTTTGTTAAGCAGCTCGGTTTCTTTCCATAAATAAACACTCCGAGCTTCAGCAATTTATAATGTGAAGTTAAATGAGCATTGTCTCGAACTTTAAGGACGTATGCTAGAAATGGCGGTAGCAATAGTCATCGGTTTTGTCAATAAAAGCAGTCTTAAAAAGATCAACTTACTTGACCACTTATTGACGGGTCTATCACAGCACCAAAAATTAGGTTGGCGCTTGGATCGACAAGATCATATATGACCTCTGCTGCGGCGTTTACCTATGATCACACGTTGAAAACCACAGTTTCTGAATAATATGAATAAGAGAGCAATCATGAAGAACGAAGTACATGGAAGATAGGTACATGATGATGCTACCAAAAAATATCACATGTAGCAGGGTTTATTGCAAAAGAAAATCTCTCTTCCCCTCCTCCCTTCCTCTCTCTCACAAATAAAATGCTCATTTTTATGGACCTGGCTACAGTCTATTTGCGCATTGCAAATATCATCGCAGGTGGTTTCCTCAAAATTCACTAAACCGTGGAGCTGGGAGCTGTAAAGAAGAAATTGTTCAAATCAACATCTAAATTGAAAATTAATTATGGGAGGACAAGAGTAGTGGATTGAAAGCAACCCATCACAACCTTCATCCAGGGATGGGCCAACTAGACATGCTAAAACTGTGTAGCCCACTAACCACCTCACAGTACTTGAAACTTGAGAGAGGAAACCATAGTAGCGTAGATACAGAAAGTTTTCAATCAATCCTTTTTATTTCCACAATAGATGTAAATTTCACGTAAAACTAATAATTCACACTTCTATATGTTAAAACTTACGTAAATGATGTCAATAGAAACAAAGGACACCAAAAATATTATAATATAAAAACTACGAGTTTAAGCCAAAAAAAGAGGGGAATAGCCCCTAGTTTACCTCAAACAATGTCATATCACAGCCGCCGGTTATATTCCACACAATTCCGGTGGCTCTCTCTATTCCGATATCCAGCAAAGGCGATTGAATCGCATTCAATGCAGCATCTCTGGCCCTGCTCTTCCCTGCACATGGGAATATTTAGCCCAAACTATATGGTAGAACATTTTCGTAAATAGTTACTTTTGATCAGCAACGTCCATTTTGTATTTTCGTCCATACCCGTTATAGTGAAAACTAAAAAATATTTTAGGAGCATTGTTGAAGTGGTCACTTTGTGAACAAATTTGTTGGATTCTTTTTCTCTTTGCTAAGTACCTATTTTCCATAAGATTCTGATTTTTCATGTCGCCTCTTACCTCTTGTGTTTGGACCAAAAATTAAAGAATACGGAGAAAATATTCATTTTCACTGCAGAAGATATGCATTTTGCTCCCTTGGTAACCAATTCAGCACTTTAATAGGTGGACGAAGCCCCAATATATGCAATATATAGTAGCCAGAGAGGCAATAGTACAAGTCCTGGCCCAGGTTGAATTACAAGCAACCACGAAGGCATGCCTCCTCTGCCTTGATGGCCTAGTTCAGACATATCTACCCCCAAAGAAAGTATTATTCCCTCATAATATATCCATAACAATTGCTCATGTTAATTTTACTTCTCAAAAATATCTCAAAGTATCGAAATTAATTTATTCAAGAAAATACACGAGTAAAGTCAAAAGCAACAAGTATCTTCATGCTTGAAATTCTTAAAAACTGGGGCCAAAAGCTAAATATCTTGTATTATTGTGAAGAGTAAACATGAGATTGGTTAACAAATGATGAGAAAAGTAGGAGAAATGGAAGTCAAAATTCATCCAGCAAGCAACACGACTAATATTAACCAAACGGTTTACTGGCAATACCTGTTGCAGTTCCTATTCCCATTAATGAAGAGCCTGCATTAGCCATAATAGCTCGCACATCAGCAAAATCTACATTCACTAGCCCTGGTATCTGCAAATAATGACACCGGCAATAAATTTCCCTCGAACTGGAGTGGCAAACAATTGTTTCTCCAAAGATAAATTTAGAACAAGAATAAACAAACATGTATATAACAACAACACACAGAGAGTAGTGAACAGAACCTTATATAGTACTTTAGATTCGGATGATACTTAAGAAGATTGTGTGCATGATTCAAACACCATCAATCTCTGTACTTATTAAGATTGACTCTAAAAAACAGAATCATAACTTCGTAAACTGTATCCAATCTCATCCTCACTTTGGTCGTAGCAATTTGCCATCAAATTTGACAATCCTTATCCTATAACATGCATATACAAACAGAACAATTTAATTATAAACAATGTTAACCTAATTAATAGCCAGATTTCATGAGACACTCAGTAATGAAGTTAAATATTAACAAACAAGAGAGTGATTCAAAACACATACAATTATAAAAACAACACTAAAAACTTTCCGATGAAATATAGTTGCAGATAACCATGGAAAAAAAGATGAATAACAACAGACACCCATGAACGGAAATTGAACATATAAACAACCTTGATTATTAGAACAATGGCATTTGTTATACACATCCATACCGTGATTATGTCAGAGATACCACGAACTCCTTGCCGAAGAATATCATCAGCGAGATTAAATGCTTCTGTTACTGGGGTAGATGCAGAAACGGCAGTCAACAGTTTATCATTTGGAATCACTATTAATGTGTCAACATTTTCTCTCAAAGCAGCAATTCCTTCTTGGGCTTGGACAGATCTTCTTCGTCCCTCAAAAGAAAATGGAGTCGTAACAATACCAACAGTCAAAATACCCATTGATTTTGCAATTCCAGCAATCACAGGAGCTCCACCAGTTCCGGTTCCTCCACCCATTCCAGCCTGCACATAACCCAAGATGAGAGAATGAAGAAAACAGAAGGAACATTTTTTTTATCCGCAAAGACACTAGTTTCTTGCAAGTTCGATACCAACCCAGTCAAAAACATCATTATTTCTTTAAATGTAGATTTAGACTACAATAGTTGGAAACGAACCCAATAAAGTGATTATTGTTTAGTTTAAAAATTAAAATCATTCATCCATTTGCACATCATATCATATGTATAAGTGGACTGGCAAGAAGAGCATAAATCTAAGTAACTGTATATAGAAACAACATGGCATTAATTCGGCAGCAGCCAATTGGTTACGTATCCATTAAAATCAGACTTCCGATAACTGACAAAGATGTAAAATTAAGATTTCTACAGCATTCAATCACAATTATTTCTAGAAATTAGTCATCTCTATTGATCCAAGCAAATCATGATTGAGACAGAGAATTTTTTTGGAGTAAGGCTCTGTCTCATTGGAGCCGAAATTATTACTGCTTAAAATGAAAAAGAGCTGGACTCTGAGATATAATACATTTAATCATGATTGTATATACGAGTGAAAAAATATTAAAACAATGTGGATTAAGGAGGTTTAACATACTAAGCCAATGAAATATTTGATCAATGACAAGCTAAACTTACAGTTACAAAGACCATATCTGACCCATACACTGCATCCTCTATAGATTCTTTGCTTTCGTTAGCCGCACTCATCCCAATATCAGGGTTTCCACCAGCTCCAAGTCCTCTAGTCAGCTCCTGACCAATCTGCAACCGATTCTCTGGAAAGACAGGTGACATCCTCATCGCTTGGACATCAGTGTTAATAATCCAGAATTCAACACCTTTCATTGAGCTCTCTATCATCCGATTAACAGCATTTGAGCCACCGCCTCCAACGCCGATAACCTTTATCTTGGCCTCATTATAACTGTTCAAACTTGATGAATCTTTCAAGCTCTCGGAAACACTGCCACTCAAACCATCCTGCCTTGGGTCTGATATTGTAGGGTTTGTGTCACCTCTAAGCATCGAGATCTCCGGATGTAGACTCAGAAAACGAGTCCTTGCTCTGAAACTGATTGACACTATGAGAGTTTGCTGTGCATTTTAGCTGGCGGAAATTCAAACCACCTTTTTGACTAATGCTTGGACATAAATTCTTTTCTTCAATCACTTTCAAGGGGCAAACTCTTGGTCCAAGAAAATTCCTCAACCCCACCGACCTTTGAGTATTGGGAGGAGTGAAATAAGGGGATGTGCATGTAGCCATCGCGGAAAATATATGAACCGAGAAGAATCGTGTTTACAGCCCAAAATATGCCAGATATAATCCACTGAATCCCAAATTTTAGCCTACTTTTCGTCTCACAACCTGTCACTAATTAAATCGTCAAAAAATGAGATTGCCAATTTAAAGCAACGCGAATTTTCAAAAGAGAAAACTCATCATAGTCATAGCCGGATATTATCAAGACAACTGCATTTGTAAAAAGTAAAAGGAAACAAGGATAGCACAAAAAATAAAGCGGCAAATAAAATCCAGATAGAAAAACCCATTCGGCACTTCCGGATGCAAGGGTTTTAAAAAAACTCGAAATAATCCTTAATCAATAATTATCAATACAGAAGAAAAAGATACTCTGAAAGACAGCATTAAACAGCAAACACAGAAAAAAGAACCAATTAAACTCCAAAAAAAGAAGCCGTTCACCTAAGCAATTGCTGCTTCAAAGCAACAAAGAAGAACTCAATCGTAACGTTTGCTGCATTA
This sequence comes from Primulina eburnea, assembly GCF_022965805.1. Taxonomy (NCBI): domain Eukaryota; kingdom Viridiplantae; phylum Streptophyta; class Magnoliopsida; order Lamiales; family Gesneriaceae; genus Primulina; species Primulina eburnea. Next base: position 171,180 of record NW_027331592.1, read on the forward strand.
TTGGAAATAGAGATATTCTGCTAGCAAATGGTGCTGTCAAATTGCCGACGGCGGATATCACATCGATTTAAAAAAGGAAGCACGAAAGATCTCCAGGTTCACACGAGTCTCCTTCAATAAACTACAAAATTGTTTGGATGCCCACCTGTACTTGATTTAAATTATTGTTTGATTAAATAAACATTTGTTTTGTTGAAGACGAAAAAAACGGAAACCAGTGGGCCTGAACCAGTGGGCCTTTAGCCTTAAAGTTTGGGCTTTAAATATTAGTAATATAAACACACTTATCTGCCGGGTTTTAAGTTGATTGGTTGTTTTCGATTTTCCGTTGGTTCTTGATACGGACGTATCAAGAGGAAAAGGATAGAGATATCTGAGACGTAAACAAATTGAATTGGTTCGCTGTTTTTTGAGTTGATTCGAAAATATTAAATTATTATGTGAGCTTGTCAAATTTAACATGTTTGAATTTTTTTTAGATCGAATTCGAACTCAAATTATATTATTCAATAGTTCGTCAGCTTTAATATTTTATTATATAATATAATATAAATATATATCAAATAAATAAATTTATTTTGCGTTTGGATTTGAGTTGAAAATTTGAAATGACTTTGTGTTTTGATAAATTTAAATTCTACCACAACGATTCAAAAAATAACTAGCGAAATTTCAAATTTACTGTCAAGTAGATTTTTTATAACCATTTTCTCAAATCAACCAATAGATTTATTTATTTATTTTGAAGGTAAACTCGTAACTTTATTAATTAAAATCATCCATTACAAGATTAACCAAGCAAAAGAGAAATTCATCATTCATCCAAACAAAGGTGAAGGCGAAGAACAAGCAAAACGAGCAATATTATGAGCAACATTAATCGACGATCGACAAACATGTATGCATTCAGAGATCGTAGGTCTCTTCAAGCGCTCCCTGATGTCCAATGTACAAAGTCCAATATAGCCAAGTTCATCTTGTTCGGTAATATGACGGCATGCATTGACAATAAAAAATCTTATGATACTTGTACATCAGTAAAACCTTTATCGTAGAAGAGAAGAATTCCTTCCCGGATTGCCAGCAATTCCCCATGTACTGCTGATAAAGGTTGGTTTATCTATTTACCAAAAGCCAACAGCAAACGTTCTTGATTGTCTCGAACTACCCCACCAATACTAAATTTGTGACTCTCCACGTTCACAGTCAGGGCCGATCCTAACAATATTTGGGCCTGAGTCGAACTTTTAAAAAAGACCTCTGAATCATAATGTGTGTTCATATTTTTTTTAGTTTTATAACAATTTTCAAATTAAATCAATACGTCAAAGACAATATAAAAAATTAAATGAATAAAAATATCAACATGTCCAAAATTATCACTAAAAAACAACCCGTCTAACAGTTTAGAGCTAAAAATAATAATCAAGTCTGTATAATCAATTTGTTCAGTAATTTTTTTCTCAATCGATAACATAGCCAATCCATTCAATCTTTCTTGTGACTTGGTTGATCGGAGAAAAGTTTGATGAGCTTTAACTTTGAGAAACTTCGCTCTACACTTGCTACTATAACCGGGACAGTCAACAAGATTTTATAAGCAATATGAGCATTTGGGAAACACCCATCCATTTTCTTCAAGTAATTCACTACATCAATGGCCGATTTTGCTTCTCTTGGTAATGAGCACCTCAAGAATGTCAACTCTGAAAATAGATCATCCCCATTAATATCAGAACAACCCTTATGAATCAAAGAATTTTCAAGATTCTTGCAAGACCTCAACAATGTTTCATTGTCTGCACTTTGTAACCTCTCTAGATTGAAGATGCATAAAAAGCCCAAGTCCCGAAGTATCATCAACATCTAAAAATTGCAGTTTAATTCTTGAGCCTTGTCTCGTATTTTGTCTTTTTTTGTCGTTCTTTTTGAAGAATTTTAGCAGTTTTCACTGTTTTAACTTGGTTTGGATTATATATTTACTTTTCGATTATTAGGATTTGGATTATTCCTTCTCTTCTTGCTTTCGGTGTTTTTATCGGTACATTTAGGGATTTGGGGACTAACACCTTGAAATTTATGTGTCTCTAAATAATTTACAGAAGAAGAATGACGCGCAATGAAATTCAACTTGTAAAGAAATTTCATTTAAATCATAAACAATAAACCTAAATCCAATATATCAATAGAAATCAAATTATTCAAGTAACAAGATTAAGGGGGAAAAAGCATTATAATACAAATTATTACCGTACATAACATTAATACACTTACAAGGGTGAGCAAGTGCAACCGATGCTGGAGTCGAATATGGAGAAGACGAAAGATAGAAGAGTGGAGCAGTGAGAGGGAGAGCAATTTTACAGGCTTTTATTTGATATTTTATTGATTATTTATATTTTAATATTTATAAATTAAATAGGCTGTTATTCATTTTTTATATATATATATTAATTTTTTTTAAAAATTTTAGGGCCCTAAAAAAATATGGGCATGAGGCCTTGGCCTCTTATGGCTCTTAATTGGATCGGCCCTGTTCACAGTCGCAACCACATTAAGTTTGAACGAGCAATTCCTTGGCGGTGTCCATGTCTTCTCTTGATTTCCTTTCAAAGGTATATCAGCTATTTTCATTTTGTTTCTGGCTTTGCGAAACTCAGATAAACGCGTTGAGCTCCAAGAAACATCAGCTGCTATTATGTATTTGAAATCTCTAATTTAAAAAATCCAAATACAATAATATTTAAATTTAACAATCCAAATTCAACTTTAGATTCTTTGGAGTATTTATTGTTCACTAACTTTAAATCTATCCATCCAAATTCAATTTTATATTCTTTTTGAGTATTTATTTTTTTTTGATAATATAAATATCTTGCTAACAGCTAACCGTTCTGAGTCAAACTAGAATTATTCTATCAAACTCAAGCCAAAAGTTTAAAACAATTCAAAATTCGATTTTGAACGGAATTCTAGAGTACTAATATTTTCTTCGTATGTGACTTGATTTGGTCATATATTTTATAAAATAAAGATCTTTTTAAATATTTGATTTTTCTCTCCTAAAATTATATATAAACACATTGAAACTTATATACTTGAATAGTTTCCGATGAGCCTGTAATGAATTAGAAATAGACAAATACTTGTGTTAAACAATCTCACGGATCGTATTTATCGTATTTATGAAACAGTTCTCTTATTTAGGTCATCCATAAAAAATATTATTTTTATGCTAAAAATACTACTTTTTATTGTGAATATGGGTAAGATTGACCTGTCTCAGATATTAAGATCCGTGAGACGGTCTCACATGAAACTCACTCTTAAAAATAAAAAGTAGAATACATCACTTCCTAGATACGTCTAAACAGTAATCCGTATATTAGTCTCCACCATACACAACATCATACGACAAACTGCCCAGTCTATGTTTAGGAACAAACACAAGCACATACAAGCCATGTTCAGTGCATAATTCTCGAAAAGGTACGTAACTAAACATACTAGTTCCAAAAATATTAACCCCATTAACCCAAATTCGCATCGACGCAGCACCACAGAAGCATTTAGCCAGAATCCTAATTAAATTGCGTTTGGCCAGCCATTCGTTTGGTCAGTGTGGACAACTAGAGCTCCTCCTCATTGTTCTCAACTTCTCCTTGACTTTTTGAGCCTTGGATTGCATCTCTACCTTCTTCACTTTTGCTTCCTCATAGTACTGTCACAACCGCATACCGAAATCACGACTGGCATTAGAACAGGTAATATTATACACATTACAGTCATACCTAGCAAGATCTTTAATCGCATTTAGTACGAAATTTCGACTTTCGTCGTATGGGTGTGGGTTGGCATAAAAGAAATTATTGGGATTAAGGACCGAAAAAATTTACCTGCTGTTTCCTTTTCCTCTCTAGCTCAGCCTGCAGAAGGATCAAAAGATAAAACTTGTTTGAGTAGAAAGTTTTTTGAATGACACGTCGATGGATAGTTATTTTCCAAGTATTTACCAAAGCTTGTTTCAAGAGTTCGTTCTCTTCTTTTAACTGGTTCAATTCAGCTTCGAGTTCAACTGTATAAGCCTGCCAATTCAATCAAAACATCACTCTTGAATTATCAATATAGATCTAATGTCTGAAATCATTGACAAATGGATCAAGTACCTGCTTTCTTGCTCTTGATCGGGCAGCCGATTCTCTATTCTTGATCATCCTTCGTTGCCGCCTTTCCACCACCCTCTCAACCGGCCCATCTACGATCCTCTTCCGTCCCCCCCTTGCCGCATCCATTCCATACTGATTACCACTATCAACTTGATTCGTGCACAATCCATCCGATGACACTGGACTTACTGGAGATCCAATCCCTATACCTGCCTGCACCTGCCCGTATCCTGCTCCACAGCCATTCCCCATTCTACCTCCACAATTACCGGCACTTGGCTGCTGTGCGTACCCACTGCTGCCCCTTTTCGTCCCACTAGAATAACTAGACACCTCTCCAACGCCACTCTGCGGAAGCGGCTGATAAGTTCCGATCACAGGCCTAGCAACAAAATTGGGAACCATTTCCGGATGGTTGCTGTTTTGGTACATTTCATACGAAGGTGGCTGCTGACATGGTGTGGAGAGGCGATTTTGTTCTTGTACAATTCCAGCCCGAACCAAGAAATCTTCCAGCGTCATTTCTCCTAATGTATGTTGCCTTTGAGCAGGAGTGGGATTATGAGCATTGCTTTGACCATCTCCACTAGTGTGAATTTCGGTCCACACTTCGTCCACCGTTTTACGACACAGAGGCTCCGGGATACTCAGAGAACCTTGTCTTGGTAAGCTAGATTGCTTGGCCATGCCCTTATACGCAGACAAATTAGTTTCGCAACGGGGAAACTGCGCTGCATTAGCAGCGTTCATTGTCATTTGAGTCTGCGACTGAGCCTGATTCTCTTCAGCAGTCCATATGCTATTGAGGAATTCATCCATGTTCATAGACCCGAAATTCTTTCCACCCTCACAAATAGTATTCTGAAACTCGTCGAGTGTTAGCGAATATACCGATGATTGCCTGCCTAATGATTGGAGTGGCTGGTTCTTAGATTGTTGCTGCTTCGACTGTGACGAGGACTCGACTTCTCCCGGGGATTTGGTCTCGTTATCGGTAGTAACCATTTTGGTCTCTGTAGTATGAGTCGATCCCTGATTTCGAATACGAGTTTATAAACCAACAAAAATCTGCAGATCGGTATAAACACCTGCAGGTCCATATTTAGAAAAGTTTTTATAAAAGGCTGATTGCTTAACATACAGAGTTTAACATGCTCAAACGCTTGCATATCTCTACACTATACTATGTTGTTATAAATTATAAAACACAAAAGCCTTAGACTAACGTCTTTCATACGACCTATCACACAATACCTATATTTTTTCACTTTACCCCCAAACTCTTATTTGATATTTAGATTAGATTTTATTTCTAGATCGACTTATTAGTAATTTAATGTAATGCTTACAACAGTGTTTTTAAACCGGACCAACTGGTTAGACCATGAACTCCGACCGGGTCGATCATTTTCTAAAGTACCGGTTTTATTATCATTCCAATTATGAAAATATTAGTTTATGATAAACTAATATACTTTTTCCCACTTAAGTAACTTTTGTCATTTTAAATCTAGAAAATCTTGACTAAATCAAAAATCTAAAAATATTTCGCATAAACTTGTATGAAACGGTCTCATTGATCGTATTTTATGAGAGAGAAATCTTATTTGGATCATATAAATATGAGAAAATAGTAATGAGTTGATATTAATAATAACTCATTATTAAATTTTGAGTACGAGAGACCTATTCAAAATCTTTTTTTTTCTAAAAATACGTGATAATCTATTGCACTTATGCTACTTATATACAATCATTATAACACATATAATATCCATATAAAACCCGATGAATGATGAATGAAAAAACTCGCCTGGTCCATTGGGTGGGAGCTTACGAATGAGCTCGGCCTTTGTTGGGCAGACTCGTAAACGAATCAATCTAATTCGCGAGCTTTCCGAGCTAATTCGATAATATTTTCTTCGTATTAGAATTTATCAAACTCAAACTGAGCTCGAGGCAAAATTATGTTGTTCGATAGTTCGCGAACCACTCGTGAACTTTATTATTTTATTAATTAACATAACATTATTATATTATATATAAAATATAACCTCTCGAACGTTTCAAGCTTTTGAAGATTTGTTTTCGAAGCTTATTATCTGAATAATAGTTTGAATAACTCGCGAATAGGTTCGAAGATTCCGAGTCGAACTTGAACTCAGAACTTTCTTCCAAAGCTGATCTCGAGTTAAAAAAAAAAAATTGAGCTCAAATTGGAATATACTTTATCCGATCCTTAAAATTTTACTAATATTCGACTTGGTTCGGTTCGATTACTTACCTAATGTTGGGGTAATCACGTAATATATTAGTCCAAATTGACATTTCCCTGTGAATTTTAAATCAAGATTCGCAATTTATGGCATACATCGATCCTCGACTCTATCAAAACCAAGAAACTAATCATTAAGAAATTGTAAAAGCTGCACCTTTTGACAATTAGCTTCTTCTTAAACCGAAGGAATAAAATAATAATAAACTAAGAGTGAAAGTGTTTTAACACTCAAATTAATTCTGGAATTCACGAGGAACCACCAGAAAATGTAATTCATAATGGAGATGAAATTTTCACGACCTATCGATATAACTTCGACTCCAAGAATATGAAAATTGTAAAAAACGAATACATATATGCATTAGACCAAAGCAAATTTTTCCAGAACTTGAAAATTTTACCTTCCCTTTAGAAGATAACAGCTAAATAGCCACCAAAATCTTCACATAAACACATGTAGCTCCGAGAACCAAACGAGCTATATGCATCAACAGAAAATATTGCTGAGGAAAAGAAATATGTAAGTTCCCAGCCGAGGAAACCTCTAGCATTACATGCACTTTTATATTGTACCCATGGAGAGAAAAGGAGAAGAAATCGGAAAGGGTTTACTTGCAGTGGAGCACCAACTAATTTTGCCATGGCAAATTAGGGTTTTGCCTGCACGAAGCAAACAAAATAGGTGCATGACAAATGGACACGTGTTGGACATGTGTCTTCGATGCAGTTTCGGAATCAGGGCTCGCGTTTGCCCTAGGCTTACACGTATCCATTGCTGCCGTTTTCTCCCCACCTGATAAATCCTCACGTGCGGGCTCTATTCGGGTCGGGTCGATCTGTTCAACCCAAATAGTGGATCGGATATGATACATGCAATATCTTTATATGTAAATATTCCTCCATCCATCAAAATATTTTCGGTCATGAATGATTTGTCTAGATTACACTGAAATGATTGAGATCATGATATATAATATCAAAATATATAATAAATAATCAAACAAAAACATAAAGATTTACGTGTTTCACCTATATACATTACGTTCATAGAGCTACTGCAAATCTTTATTAAAGGCCGAAATTTTACAACTGAATACAAAACATTCAATCTCTCATCAATTTGATATCGAGTATAACTGAAAAAATATTTTTTCTAACCCATACAAGATATACTCTCGACTCAAGAAAACCATTTTTTTCTTTTATTTTGCTCAATTTTGGGATTGCTTTGCAGAAAGCTTTCGATGAGATGATTGAAATTGAAGAAAAGATATCTATTTATAGAGTTTTTCGTGCATGTGAAAACTTGAATATTTTCTTTTGTCAGTTTGTATGCCAAAATCATTTCACAATTAGTTAACTATAATATTTGACAATTTAAATATGTCACCACCAACAGTCATAAATGCTGACAATTCACACTTTCTTTCAACAAACACCTACTTGAAGACTTGATTCAATTATGTCTTCACACCATCAATGTGACGGCTTATATCTCCCTATTTATAGATGGAGTCTGAACTTCAGTTTTTCAATGATTATTGTCTTATTGAGCATATCGACTGGATTTATACTTCCATGAATATTCTCAAGCATTAAGATTTCATCTTTCAAAATTGATTTAATGAAATGATATCGAACTTGTGTCCTAGTAGTATGATAAATGATTTTTTTGATAAATGAATAGTTCTTTGACTGTCATAGTGTAACATGTTACCCTCAAGCTTTTGACCCAATTCCTCCATAAAGGATCTCAACCACGTCATCTCATTGTTAGCTTCTCTAATAGCAACATATGTAGACTCAGTAATCAAAGCGCAACTATATTTTGCATCTTAGATATTCAGTTTACTACCGTACCATCTAATGTGAATATGTAGCACTCATTTTTCCATCCATGACACCACCCCTTATCGACATCGACAAAATCTTGTTAGCCAAATTTGACCTCATGAAGCACATAGATAAAGTAGTAGAACTTTTCAATTACCTGAGAATACATTTAACTTCCTTCCAATGTTGTTTTCTTGGATTGCTAATAACATGCTCACATTACAAGAAAATCTACATTCAGCCACACTCCAAAGATAATGTTTTTACGAAACATTGTTGTATATTTTCTTTTAATAACGGTTTTAATGAAAACCGTTGTCTTTGTGTGTTTTATTGTTTTTTTTATTAATTAACAGTGTAAATTATTTTATCTTTTAACAACGGTTTTTTGTCTTATGACAAAAAAACTTCATATTTACCACTATTATCAGACAGTGAGATCCTCACTTTCAAGTTGGTATCATTCTCAACCATGAATTTTCACCTTTTAAATATCTCATAAACATCAAATTATTTTTCAGAAAATAAACTCAAACTTTCCTACTCGAATCGTCGATAAATGTGACATAATATCTTGAGCATCCAAGGGATGTAACAAGAGATTGTCCTCATACAACAATATAAACTAGCTCCAACTTTGCTATTTATAGTTCTCTACCGCATTTTAAAAAGCTCACACTTTCCTGATTTCTAACGATACATCTTTCAAATAGCTTGTGTTCAACAGTTTTTAATTCTGGTATTATCTTCTCATTTAATACCTGCATCTTCATACTTTTTCACTCATATGCCGAAGTCTACAAGGCCATAGACTTGAATTAGATCTAACATCCATAGCTGCTAATGTATCTCTGTAACTGAAAATCATATAAAGTGGTCAAGTTTTCTTTCCACGAACAACAATCATGTCTCATTTGTTCACTTTCCAGAAACCATCACCAAATGTCACATTATGGCCTTCGTTGTCGAGCTACCCTACTAATATCATATTGCATGTCAATTTTGGTACATGTCTTACTTTTTTATTTTTCAAACATATCGATTTTACATCTTCATACAAACATCACCTACACCAACTACTTTTAAAGGTTTTCCATCCGTCGGAAAACTTTTAAGTGATTGCCAACAATGTTATTATCGAATATATCATTATTATCAGTTGTATGGAAAAAGAAGCTCGTGAGTCTATAATACAAGAGTCAATCTGGATTTCCATGGATAGTAATAAAGCATCATGTATCTCCTCAATAACAATATTAGTGTTTTCCTTCATTGATTTGCCGTTTTTTTCAAGTAATCTGTCTCAGAATAACTCCAACATTTCAAATGTGTTTTTGTATTTTCCATTCCTTGACTATGATCTATCACGTCATCAGGTAGAACTCTTTTTGCCACTCACGCCCTTTCATATGTTCTCGATAATTTTTCTTTCTTCTTCCACTTGAATAATTCTTTTCATTAGATGTACTTTGTTATTTGTTGACGGAATCTCAAACATGTTCGACAAAATAGACACCATATTCTCTATGGTTTGTGCATCTGCCACGTTATGTGACAAATTCTTTATTAAGGTAATTCGTATTACACCTGACACATGTCAGTCATGGAGCTCTCATTCATCAGTCTCCATATTTTCCGATTTTTTATTGATAGAGGTTGACGAGCTTCTTGATACGCGGTGTAGTAGCCCGAATCCCAAATTGGGTAATTAACGGAGTAATGGTGATTAAGAAGGTTTAATGTGTAATTTTGACCGGGTCATGATCGGACGGACCGAAGATGGTTCAGAAGCACCGAAGAGTTCGGAAGGTCCGAAGTGAGTTCGTTGGATCCGATCATTAGGTGTCAAGAGTTGATCGACACGTGGGAGTTCGGACGTTCCGAAGTGTAGGTTCGGTGGATCCGATCATGAGGTGTCAAGAGCAGCTGGACACGTGCATGTTCGGACGGTCCGAAGTGTATGATCGGAGGATCCGATCATGAGCTGTCAAGAGCCGATGGACACGTAAGAGTTCGGACGTTCCGAAGAGGGTTCGGACGATCCGAACATGGCCTATAAATAGTGGTCGGATTTCCTCATTTTGACTCGCCAATTCAGAGAATTCCATAGCATTTCAGTCGTTTCTGACAGGTTCTAGTCTTGTTCCGAGATTTGGGCACTAGCGGGGAGCTGCTGGTCTTGTAGCAGAGCTGTGCTCTAGTTGGGAGCTAGCGGCATCAGCGGGCTAGCGACGGACGAAGGCTTGGATTAGACCTGTTGTCTGGTTGTTCCAGTGGATTAGGATTGCTGTGATAGAGGTACGAAAGTACTATCCGAGATATCCTGGTTGAGTATACATTCTTATATGTGTTGCATGATTATGTGGTGCATTGATATATGTCATATGATGCATGCTATTATGTCACGTTTATTACTGCACGTTGCATTTCATGTTGAGCCGTATCTTCTTCGAGATAGCCTTTACTGTTGAGCTGTATCTCTTTCGAGATAAGCTATATCTTGGGGCCGCTCAGCCCTGTCTTGTGGACGCATGGACACCGAGAGTACACAGTGGCCGACGGGTCGGGAGGGCTTCGGTGGTCCGGGACATTTTAGGTCCACGTCTGTCTTGTAGTGGATGCAGTGACCCAGAGGTGTACCGCGCGGCACTATCCACTTGGCGCCTCTAGACTGAGCATTGTTGAGATCCTTTCCTTTGTGACTCCTGTTTCTTGACTACCCCGGTATCATGATCATAGCATGTGCATTTCATATAGGTCTGTATACTCATACTTTTGTACTGGGCGTTCTTATCGCTCACGTCCTCGGTTTTGTTTATTCTTGGACACCCCATTCCCTCGGGGCAGGCCTCAGGTTGGACAGCTCAGGAGGAGCAGGAGGAGGACGTTGAGTAGCTGGTTGGGTTAGTTTTCGGTATTGTTTTGATTCGATATGGTTGTATTGGGTATTTTTAGTTGAGTTATTCTAGACTTCGATTGGGTTGTATAACCATTATAGTTGTCGACTTTTTCCGCTGTTATCTCTGATTATTGTTTATTAGGTTAATTGCATGCTTAGTTTTTGATTAGTAGGTGATTCTGGAACGGGTCACTACATTTATGGTATCAGAGCATGCGTATGATTTTGGGATATAGATTCTGTTTTGGGATTTCCGTTGACCATTTTACCATTTTCCCTATTCTATGTTGTAGCAATGGCTGACCACTTTGGTGATGAGAGTAGTCAGGGGAGTGTAGGTCGTTGGGGTGACCAGGACGATTGTAGACGTCATCGTGAGCATCGTCATCGTCGGAATGGTCCTAGGCGTTTCGATATGCATCGTTTCATGCAGATGGGGCCTAAGCCTTTAGTTGGCGGTGAGACTCCCGATGATGCGGAGGATTGGTTAGAGCGCATGGAGAGTTGTTTCGTTTTGTTCATCCTCTAAGCCTGATTTCGAGGACGAAATCTTTTTAAGGGGGGGAGAATGTAGTAGCCCGAATCCCAAATTGGGTAATTAACGGAGTAATGGTGATTAAGAAGGTTTAATGTGTAATTTTGACCGGGTCATGATCGGACGGACCGAAGATGGTTCAGAAGCACCGAAGAGTTCGGAAGGTCCGAAGTGAGTTCGTTGGATCCGATCATTAGGTGTCAAGAGTTGATCGACACGTGGGAGTTCGGACGTTCCGAAGTGTAGGTTCGGTGGATCCGATCATGAGGTGTCAAGAGCAGCTGGACACGTGCATGTTCGGACGGTCCGAAGTGTATGATCGGAGGATCCGATCATGAGCTGTCAAGAGCCGATGGACACGTAAGAGTTCGGACGTTCCGAAGAGGGTTCGGACGATCCGAACATGGCCTATAAATAGTGGTCGGATTTCCTCATTTTGACTCGCCAATTCAGAGAATTCCATAGCATTTCAGTCGTTTCTGACAGGTTCTAGTCTTGTTCCGAGATTTGGGCACTAGCGGGGAGCTGCTGGTCTTGTAGCAGAGCTGTGCTCTAGTTGGGAGCTAGCGGCATCAGCGGGCTAGCGACGGACGAAGGCTTGGATTAGACCTGTTGTCTGGTTGTTCCAGTGGATTAGGATTGCTGTGATAGAGGTACGAAAGTACTATCCGAGATATCCTGGTTGAGTATACATTCTTATATGTGTTGCATGATTATGTGGTGCATTGATATATGTCATATGATGCATGCTATTATGTCACGTTTATTACTGCACGTTGCATTTCATGTTGAGCCGTATCTTCTTCGAGATAGCCTTTACTGTTGAGCTGTATCTCTTTCGAGATAAGCTATATCTTGGGGCCGCTCAGCCCTGTCTTGTGGACGCATGGACACCGAGAGTACACAGTGGCCGACGGGTCGGGAGGGCTTCGGTGGTCCGGGACATTTTAGGTCCACGTCTGTCTTGTAGTGGATGCAGTGACCCAGAGGTGTACCGCGCGGCACTATCCACTTGGCGCCTCTAGACTGAGCATTGTTGAGATCCTTTCCTTTGTGACTCCTGTTTCTTGACTACCCCGGTATCATGATCATAGCATGTGCATTTCATATAGGTCTGTATACTCATACTTTTGTACTGGGCGTTCTTATCGCTCACGTCCTCGGTTTTGTTTATTCTTGGGCACCCCATTCCCTCGGGGCAGGCCTCAGGTTGGACAGCTCAGGAGGAGCAGGAGGAGGACGTTGAGTAGCTGGTTGGGTTAGTTTTCGGTATTGTTTTGATTCGATATGGTTGTATTGGGTATTTTTAGTTGAGTTATTCTAGACTTCGATTGGGTTGTATAACCATTATAGTTGTCGACTTTTTCCGCTGTTATCTCTGATTATTGTTTATTAGGTTAATTGCATGCTTAGTTTTTGATTAGTAGGTGATTCTGGAACGGGTCACTACACGCGGGTAATCTTTTATATGTAATCGCTAGAATGAAAATTTGTTCTGTTGAAATTGTCGATTCCAAGTTCCGACCCATCATCTCTGGCAATCAATTCTCTAGCCTTGGCAAAAAAACTCTGAAAAATCATTTCTGATGTGGACGATTAGACAAAACATCAACCAAAGAGCATACTTAAAATTCTAAAAAATTCTCCAACAAAACACTGATACCTGATGTTGTGTATTACACCGAAACAATTGAGATCATGACAATAATATAATACAAAAATAAAGAATAAGTATTCAACAAATATAGGTTGTTAGGATCATGTGCTTACAACTAGGCCAAAATTTATAACTATTAGTCAAGGCAAAACTCTATTTTTTTTACTCGTGGCAGCGTAGAGTGCATCTACTTGGGTGCTAATACGTCAGACTGTTAGGTTCATGAGTCTGAGAAGATGCGTATCTATCTGTTGGTATTGTATCATATTATTTAGATTGTAGTCTTATCATTTTTCTACAGCCGACCATATCCCCAATGGAGACAGTATTACCCGTTAAAATCTGACGTCACTCTTTTATGGTCCACCTAGCCAACCAGATCAGGCTGCGCAACGTCAGCAGCTTGACACACAAAAACTTCTTAGGATCTCACTCATCTCAATACTACTCTCACTCATGCAGGACTAACCCAACATTCTGTCCCCCAAGAAATATATAAATATGTTTCTTGGGAGACTAGAACTCGTGACTTTGCTGTGATACTAATTGTTATGATCAAGCGTTACCACTACGTAAAAATCTATAATCGTTAATCAATGTACAACTTTGTTTTCTTATACTTGTGGCAGCACATAGTGCACCTACTTGAGTGCTAATGGGTCGAGATGTTAGGTCCATGAGTTTGAAGAGGTATATATATGTATATCTAATGGTGATGTCTCGTATCATTTAAAGAGTCTTACTCATTCGCTACTGTAGGCCTTGTCTCCAGTAAAGAGAGTAATAAACATTAAGATATGGTGTCACTCTTTATGGTCCACCTAACTAACCAAATCAAACGACATAACGTCAGCAGCTTGACGTATGATAACTTCCAAGAAGTTACACATCTCAGTACTACTCTCACTAATACACGCTTAACCCAATATAATATATGTTCACGAAGCTATTGCATAACTTTATTATATGGAGAAATTCTATAAGTGAATATAAAACACTTAATCTCTCATCATCCCAACATCGAGTATAACCGATAGTATATTTTCTCTAACTCACAAAAGAGAATTTCTCAAGACTAAAAAAAACATTTTTCTTTTCTTTGCTTTCTCAACTTTTGGGATTACTTTGCAGAAAGCTTTCGATGAGATAATCGAAACTGAATAGAAGAAGATTTATTTATAGAGCTTATCGTGTATGTGAAAACTTGAGCCTCAACTTTATTTTTCTTTGGTCAGGTCGCATGCCACAATAATTTCACAATTTGTTAACTGCCATATTTTACAACTTAAATCTGTCACCACCAATCATCATAAATACTGACAGTTCACACTTTCTTTCAACATGGTTTCATTTTTGAAATCATCTACTTCAAATTGAGAATAAAAATAGTGCTACTATTTTCTTTTCTTATTTTTTCCTAGATAGTAATTTTTCAATTGGGTTGGTCTCACCTAAGCTCCATTAGAGACAAAGTCAGAATTTTGATTTAGTGTAGAAAACAATATACTATAATTAATAAATCAAAAAAGGATACCCGTTAATCGAAAATCATAAATAATATCTTAAAGTTCGAAAACATGCTACATACGGCTAAAAACACATGTTAATTGAACGATCGAATAACATTGAAGTAAAAAAGTGAATCTAAAATTTGGTGAAATTTTGGATTTTTTATAGAGTGTGGAAGATGAAATTGTAAATAATATGGATAGGAGCAACTGCTAATCGAAACACATGAAGTTCGTGACTCATGAGGAGAAAGCATTGCCCAAATTTTTACAAAATGTCTATTTGGATAGTAATAATAGGTAAAATTTTAAAGAATTGAGTTTAAAATTTGGGCTTATAAATTATTGAGGAAAAAAATTTGGGCCAGTTTCTATCCACACGGACGTGAGCTAGCTCCGCACATGAGCTCAACAAGCTCGAACAAAACCCTTGACTTCAAGTTTTTGGTTTTCAAGTACGATGATCAATCGATCATTTTATATAAATTAAAAACTAATAGAAGATTCTCGGTGTAACATATACTCACACAATTTCAATATGTTAAATCAATAATAACAATATAATTAACGTTCTATTAAAAATAAAACATTGTCTATACGCCAGTTGAAACATACAAACAACAGCTAATAATGCATACATCATACCATACAAAATATCTTCCCCGAAAAAACAAAAAAATCTCATGAGATCATATAAAATTATTAGTCGAAACTTCGACTTATCAATACGTACCAGATCATCTATTTCACAAATGTAGTCCATGAAATCATATTACACCGAAAAATATATTAAATATTCGGAGAATATAAGGTTGTTTCATAGAGCTGTAATATTGATGGAGGCTACCAAATTTTTCACCATATGGCTAAAAATGACAGCCCATTATTTATCGACACTCCTAATCGCATTGCACTAAATCGACCAAAACAACAAAAAACGAAAATAAAAGATTTTGTGGGTGGGGAGATTAGGATTATATTATATATGTTCTCTTAATATCATTTGTTGGATTTGGAGGAAGGTGTAGCGCCGGCGCTTGCGGCGGAGGACATATTGAGATCTGGGATTGGAGCGGCGGTGGCAGCAGCGGCGAGTTTCTGTCGGAGCTGGCCGAGCAAAGCCTGGTTCTCCTGGTTCAGAATCGCCGCCTTCTTCCTCAGCCTGTCATTCTCCTTCATGATGTAACAGTTCTCCAAGTACAGCTTCGAGTTCACCTTTTCCATCCTGTCAATTATTACCAAAATATAAATAAATACATTAAACTATTCGAAAAGAAACCTGAACGAGATTTGGTCTCTCTCTGTTTGTGAAAGAAAACAGGGAGAACTAAGGGACAGAGAAAATGGGCTTTCTTTCAAGTTTATAACAAACATACCACCTTATAACTTGATCGTTGATTGAAGCACACTTCTTGAAATTTAGTTGAGAGAAATGAACAACGATGTAACGGAGAAGGTGGAATATTTATAGTGCAAAAAGTTAAGTGGTAAGTTTGGTTCTATTTTCGGTGTTTTTGGAATTCTGTTTCATCTAATAATTGCTGTTTCTTTTTTGAAAAATATATTGAAAAAAAGTCGGATAATGGAAATCTTGTGGAAGAGTTGCTTTTTAACACTGTTTCTTCCACAATAATCATGCAGTTGTAAGCATGGAAGGCGGCTTCCATAGGCAAGAATTTAATGTTCTTACCATTTTACTATGATTTGTTATCATGACTGATCTTTAAATGATGATCTTTAAATGATGATCTAGCTGATGTACGGCTGTGATCACTCCCAAATTAAATTGAATATTTTAGTTTTTGAAAATCTAAACTTACGATCATGTATGTTAATCGGGGAGACGAGGATTTTTGCGGTATTTTCAGTGGGAGGAGCTCGGCCTGGGAAGATTCGCAATGATGGTTTGGATTGTGGTCCAGTCCCCATTCGACCCATAATCAACCCACCCCCCGAGCCAATCGATTCTATTTTGTTTTGTTTTGTTTTGTTGTATAATATTATTATTAAATAGTGACTATGAAGAATTTTTTTTTCAAAAAAAAAAAATCACTTAATTGCATTAAAATGACATCCACATTTACATTTTGCTTGCTGCCAAATATCAAAAGGACACGTTTAAAAATTCAAATTATCAGTCAAAATTCCATTTATTATTCATAAAATTTGGAATTAAAAAAAAAAAGAAATATTTAATGAAACATGGGGATGAATTATTGTTGGTAATTGAGGCCTACTCTGGTAGTGTCATAAGTGAGAAGAATTATTATATTTCCATATGAAGGCCCAGTTTGAAATGATGGTTATTTGTAATAATTTTACCTAATAGCAAATGGTAAGAAATTATTTCTTTTTCTTGTTTGAAATAATAGGATGAGTCGGTTAACCTCATGGGTTTTTTCACTGCATTAACGTCGATCATCATAGCTTGCCAATTCTATAGAAATAATGAAGAACGGATATTCATTTGTATAGTAAATAGTGTTCTAAAATACGATAGACGAGCTACCATCTACCAAATACATAGCGTCTAAATGTGACAAATAAGCAGTCTAGATGCCTGATTTTTTTAAATAATGTTTATACACATCGCATTTCTAAAAATTGGACGAGCGCTTAGGAAGGGATCTAAGATGTGGTTTTTAAAAACAAAAATAGTAAATATTTATAGGTAAAATTGGTGTGAAAATTAAATTTTAAACGACGGCAAGCAAGTGAACGGGAAATGGCCCCCCTACTTCATACCAATTGCTCTACCCTCTTCAAGTTGGTTCTTTTCGCAGCCATTTTGAGTCGCCTTTTTGGCAAATGTTGGTTGCGCTCATGATTAATTCTACGTCTCAATTCAACCTCTTTTGTTTGGATTCAGATCTTCTACTGTGTTGAAAACACGGAAATTGATACTGTGTATTTTTTACACGATATGATCACGTGATCATCTTGTGGACATCACATCATATGAGATAAATTTAAAAAGTTGTCAGATTAAACGAGATGATCATGTGATCATCTCATGTCAAAAGTGTGTCGCGTGTTGTGTTTTCAACACAGTAAATGATCCAAATCCCTTTTATTCTAAGGCATGCATTGTTTTAAAAAAAACACACAAAAAATAACTAGAATTGAGTCTCTTGTGAGACGGTCTCACGAATATCTATCAGTAAGATGGATCAACTCTACCGATATTCACAATAAAAAGTAATACTCTTAGCATAAAAAGTAATACTTTTTCATGAATAATCTAAATAAAATATATGTCTCACAAAATACGACATGTGATATCATCTCACACAAGTTTTTCCTCTCAAATAAACGTAAACAAATAATTAATTTGCTACAATAAAAAAATATTATTAAAAATCTCAGTCCAATCTAAAATATTTTTTACAACAAAAAACTCAATGTTACTTTTTTATTATTGGTTTTTCGTTATTTACTGCTTGTTCTTTTGGACCATACATGCAGTACATTGAGCTCATCTCCGATGCAAAGCTTCTGGTATAAATAAATTATAATCATTTCACAGGGAACCAAATCCCTGCAAGGGTAATGATGGAATTACGTAATTATTTTGTTGACGCTGCGTCGAGCCCAGCACGTGACATAAGAATCTAGTAATATAATTTAGTTTGACGCAATGATTTTATTGGGGACCACGTAGGTTCAATTCTCTATTTTGACCTTATGACGTGAGGGTACAACTTCAATTCCTTGGCCAATACCGGAGATATAAATTGTGACATGTAAAAAAAAAATCACTTGTAATATATTTCCTTTTTTTAAAAAATACGTATCTTGTATGTTTTTGTTAATTTATTTTGTCTTCAGTGTTATGTCCGTGATCGGAGTTAATCGATGTTGATGTTATTTAATAATTACGTAATTGAAAATAATAAATCTTATGGATCAAAAGTATATTCAACCAGTTTATAAATCATAATCAAAATTTATTTTACTATCATCAACTCCAAAATTTATCTTGTTCTTTGTCCTCAACTTATTCTCCAGACTCATCCAGTTAGGGAGTAAGTGGTGAGTGCTTGGGATAACACTTAGTAAGTGAAGGGCTGTTCGAAAATAACATATCATATTTCATGTAACATATAACTTAGGTATAAACATGAGCACTGAAATTCATCTACTTTTCCATAATTTACTTCTATCAATTCCTTATTTTTTATTATCTAAGGAGACGAGGTTATAACAATGCTTATAATCACATCGTATAAGGGTCATAAACTAATCGTAATTTAGAATTTCATCAATATCCGGATGAATCATAACAGTACTAAAACAAAGAATAGTTTTTTTTTTATCGTAACCGAAAAGAAAGAAACGCAATCGAACAAAACTTTTAAAATCATAGAATAACATTTGAAACACTAGTTTTAAAACAAAACTACTTACCTTGATCTTGAATGAAAACGAGAGTGAAGATTGCTTAGTTCGAAATTACTCCCTAATCCTGATGACACACCGGACAGAACTTCGTCTTGCAAAAAGCTTCGAAAACTTGATAGCACTTAGGGAAGCAAATTCTTAAAAATATGAGTGAATTTTCGAGTTAGGGGTTAATAAAAATCTTATCAGGTTGATATTCCTTCCAAAATTTTGAGATATTTTTTCCTTAATTTAGAAATGTTTATTTCCTAACCATTGCATTGCCAAAAATCGAAAACTTGCACCTCAAATTTATATAATATTCGAAAATATATATTGACCTGTGTGGTTGAGCGTTGACTTTTTTTTGTGCCTGCATATTCATGATAACATAGACTGAATTGAATTTTCTAGCTTTTTTGTTGAGCAAAAACCATCGTGCATGTATTATTTTTTTCCAAATTTGATTGATATTCTATATTTAAATTCCACAATTTTTGAATATATTGCACTGAATTTGCGAATTTAATGCAATATTGGATTAAAATTTTGGAAAGCATATATTATTTAATAATTTTAAGTTTATTGTTTTCACATTAATACCATAATTTGAAAAATAAATGCTCCCACATGTCTATAATAATATAAATAAAATACATGCCCTAAAATTTGTGGTTCTCACGTCTAGTTAACTCTTCAGTGATATGTCCTATTTTAACTTTGATAAGTTGGTTTGATTTAAGTTGCATCCACTGCTCGGAGGCCTCGGTGGATTTTGGACAAGTAGTTGAAACCATAAATAAATATTTCGTGAGAATAAGATATGAAATTTATGCTGATTTAAGCACAAAAAGTTGATAATTGATTATAAAATATTAAGTGTCCGTTCAAACAAACAAAAACAAAAACAAGTGTCCCTTAAATAAAAGCCACTTCCACCTAGTATTAT
Source organism: Primulina eburnea (assembly GCF_022965805.1). Lineage (NCBI taxonomy): Eukaryota > Viridiplantae > Streptophyta > Magnoliopsida > Lamiales > Gesneriaceae > Primulina > Primulina eburnea. The sequence continues at coordinate 191,385 of NW_027331592.1, forward strand.
TTATCATAAGATTTGAGTGAAATTTATTTTTTTTATATCAAAAATATTTTTTCACTCTTGATCGATCTGTTTTGATACCATAGCACATTAAACCAAGTCTTAAATTTAATAGTAAGAATAAAATTTTTTACTATGTAAAAATAAATCAAAAAAAATTCTCTTTGATGAAGTAGCTTCTTTATATAAACTAAACACCATTGATTAAAAAAATCACTTACAAAAATTCGACTCGATTGATATATTTTTCAATGCAAGCAGACACAAATTAATTTCTGATATTTTACAGCTTTGAACTAAGAACCATGTTATACATATTAATAAATTATATTTACTAAATACATATCATGATTTGAATAATCCAGAGCCATAAATAAATAAAAATTACAGGTATAAACTAAAATCAATTTTCTATAAAAAAAAAAAAAAGAAAAGAAAAGAAAAGAAAAGAAAGAAAGAGAAATCATGCGGTAATATCATGACAAGCAGAAATGGAGGCAAGACTTTTCAACCAGATTTGGTCAGATGCAACAGAAATGTCATCATCATTCCTGTGCCACGTCCACAGACCGTGAGTTGCATTAAATATCTCGAACTGCCCATGCCCGAAGCTTGCCTCCCTGAATGCAGATATCTTTGGCTGTGGATCCATATACCTGTTCAATTAATTGTTACTATATATATACATATATTGGGGGGAATTAACAAATTAAAATTAATAATGTTGGTTACTTGGAGGCCAGGCCTTCGCGGTTTCCTCCATCCCCAATGGTGATGTACACCGGCCCACATGCATCGGCCTTATCCTTGTACACTCGGACCTCCAATATCATATAAACACAACGATTATTAACAAAGAATACATAAATTATAAGTCCAAACCTATTTCTCCATGCAACTATTTTGTACATTCGGTTTAGTAAGTTTGCAAAATTTGATTTTATTCAATAATTTTGATTTTTTTTTTTTACTTCCAATCCTATTTCCAGACCGACTCGTTTTTGACTCACTTGCAATTAGTATACCTTAAAAATTTTAAACCTAGGACTGCAGCGATCCACCTAGACAGATATCTTATTTGGGTTATCTCACAGATAAAGATTCGTAAGACCGTCTCATAAAAAACCTACTATTTGATCATCGTTATCAGAAGAATTATAAATAAAACGAGAAGAAAAAATGTAAGCATATCTTACAAATCGCTCGTAAGCATGAACATGACCAGCAAAAACAGCGTCAACACGAGCACCATAGATCAAATCTTCCAAAGCCTTCTTCATATCAACAGATTCACTCTCCCCTTGATGAGCCTCATTCGAGTTATACCACGGCGCGTGCACCACTACGATAAGCCACGGGGTCTTCCTCCGGTCCACCCTATTCAAATCGGCCTGCACCCAACGATACTGATCCGAGCCCGGCTCGAAATCCGTGTAAGACCCCAGCATAACAACATGAACACCAGCTACTTCGAAAGAGTAATACAGATTAGAAGACGAATTACTCTCTTTATACGGCATCACCCATCTCGCATTGTACGATGTAAACCTTTCGCTATGGAGAATCGGAATTTCCTCGATCTCGTGGTTGCCTTGGGTCACCATCCAAGGCCGGTTGCTCGCCAGAGGCTGAACTAAACGGCCGAATGTGTCCCACAGACGTTGGATGAAATCCGCGTACGACAAATCTCCGGGTAGTACCAAGATATCGTAGTTTGATTTTGAAATATGTTGAAGGGTTGAATTTGTCCATCCTGTTTGTCCAAGATCACCTGCACTAGTCCATGTTAATACAATCAAATCACGCTTGTTTCTTAATCGAATATTTTATACCTATGATGGCGAATTTGATCGGAAATTGTGACGGGGGAGTCTTGTAGTTAAACTCCGTCGACGAAATCCAGCCGCAACGGTAGTAGTACACGGTGTCCGGAGTCAGTGGGCCGATGATTACGTTGTGTATTTCTCCGGACACGTACGTCAAGTAGTCGTATCTGTCGATGGTCCCGTTTGCTGAGCGAGTATTAGCTCCCGGAGATGTGCCGTAGTACACAACAGCTGGGGAGGAATCAGAAGTAATCCATGAGATTCTCATATTATTCTCCCCACTCAAGGATATGTGCACCTGTAAAACGAGACATGAATTTCTATAGCTAGTAAAAACAAAATTGTTCAATACATATTAACCCTTGGATGAATATACATACCTGCTGTGGTGATGTTCCATCGTCGTCTTCAAGTGCGTCCAACAAAGGACGGAAAAGAGTCTCCCTCGGTGGCGGACGCTTGTAGGCGGCGGAGCCAAAACCTCCAGAATAGTACACCGCCGCTGCGAATGACAATACGGCAAGAAAACCTTTCATAATAAGCATGTTTAATTTGGCGATTTACTCTTTGTAGACACTTCAGAATTTAGGGGTTCTTGTTCATTGGATGTCGTCTTAGTATATATATATATACACACACATATATATATATATATATATATATATGTATGTATATATATATGTATGTATAGATGTATGGCGTTAGTGTGAATTTTAGTGGCGCAGAAGGGACACCAAACGCAGTAGATGCGGGACACGTCCATTGTATATGGGTTGTGGTGAGGCCATTTAATATCTAAGCAACAATTTATCGTGCACGTATCAGGGAATTTTTTTATTGCTATGGTCAACTCATGATCAAACCCATTCGAATCAAAATTTTACTCAGTTTAATTCGATTCACTAATTGGCTGTCGACCACCGACCAATCGTATAGATATACATTAACTTATTATATATATTTTTAATTAAACGATGCTTTTCTAGATGTATTTTCTAGAATTGGCAGAAAAAAACAAAAGTTTAAATTTGGTTTTAGCTGCGGACGCCACAGGTAAGACGAACGTCTAGCATGCATTGATGTAAATCCAAATAATTTTATTTATTCTTTTTTTGAGGGAATATCCACATGACTAGGGAATCCCAAAAGTATTTTTCGGCCGTTGCAGTAGTCGTATAGTTTTGTATTTCTTGGGAAACTAAGTTTACAAACTTTGAGGTACTCTTTCTTCACGAAATTTCCATGTTATGGAGGATACGATGTTGTTTCATGTTTGGACAAACACCGTAGAAAGAAGATTTCATTGCTCGTTTTTTAAGTTATTGTTCGATCTTTTTAATTGATTTTTAATTTTATATTTGCATATAAGTTTATTTACAGATAATATTAATGTCCACACAGTTCTACGAAATGTCGGCATGGATACGTGAGCGTTGGGTTTTGGAAGTTGACAATTTTTTTTTTCGGTCCCAAGTAATAAGAGATGTTTAGCTGTTATATTGGTTTTGGAGCAAAATACGGAGGAATATTCTGATACCTTATTCCGTTGCAGTACTGATTTTGAAAGGTTGGACTTCTATTTCAATTTCAATATTTTATAAATTAATTATAAGATTACAAACGAATTATTTTTTTACTGCTAAAATAGCATTTTCGTTATATATATCACGAAGAAACATTGTGTAATTAATGTTTATTTGAATGAAAATATTATTTTCATTACAGATTTGGACCAATTCGACACTTCTCATTTGACAAGTCCTCAAGACTTTTGAACAAGAGACCTAGTCACAATCCTTAAAAATACGATCGATTGTTATATACTATCATACCTTTTATCAAATTTTGAAAAAGTATATATAAATTTCTAATAAAAAATTTATTTTGATTGTTTAAATACATATGTCGGTGTTTGAACGTACGTATATCATTAGGCGATGATGTCCGATCGTCTCCCTAAAGTCATTATCCGATAAGATTATTTTATCGAATAAAAATTAGTTTTTAAATATAATAAGACATATTGTTCACATGGACCTTTCACGCCTTGCAACTACGTCTTATAAATAAAACATAATAAAAGACAACCCATATTTAATTTGGCGAAGCCTAAATTAATTAAATATTAAAACAATTTTATCTCACCCTCTTTATTTTATTAACTTGTACTTTTATTCCATCGACTCCAGTGAAATATCAATATATCCCAATTTCACCTTGTATGTAACAAATTAATTTTATAGTAATTATATATATATATATATATATATATATATATATAAATTGTAGAAAAATATTTATTAATTTCTAAATCGTGACGGGTTAAGTGTATATCATATATGTGCAAATACATTGATTTGAATAAATGATTATTACAGAATTAGAGGATCCTTTTCATATTTGCTCAATTACGCCAAAAATTTAATACACAATTAATATCAGTTGAAATTGAACATTATATTAATAGAACATGTACGGTTTTATCTGCTCGTAAGAGCATCCATATTCCGGTTAATGAGATCCTACCTATGTGGGCACTACTCTCACTTCATTTCAACGGGTAAGATCTTGCCACACATACAATTTCAAAAAAAAAAGTGGGTCTTTTATATATGAACAAATCTTGACCATCTATTCTATCATAGGGACAATGCCCACATAGATAGGATGAAATAAACCTCATATTCCATAAAAAAAAATTGGGGTCAACATGTCACATATTTATTATATGAGGACAACCACAATCGTAGAATCCAAGTTAAAGCATTTATATGGTCTCCAGTCTGTCACATCAAAAAGAAAAAACTTCGTTCATCTATCCACCGATGTGGGCATTGGCGGAGCCGGGCTTTAGCCTGGTTACCCAATTTTTTTTAAAGAAAATTTATAATTTTGGAATAATGATATTAGTTACAGGTAATTCAATTTAAAATATTAAAAGATTTTAGAGTTTAAAATTCTAGTTCGAGCATAACTATATTTCTGACTCCGACACCAATGTGGCTGCTGAAAGAAACAACTGGAAGTTCAAGTTTATTTTACGCTTTTTCGGGGATGAGCTATCCAAATTCCAAGGACAAACACGATTGTAACGGTACGCTGTTTCACGTTTATGTTGTTTCTTTTAGCAGCTAGCAGATAAATGTTCAGAAATTCTCGAATCTCTCCAAATTAATAATTATTAAACATTAGTTTAATAATTAATATTATTGAAGTAATTGTTTAACAAATTTTATTTTATATTTTTGTTATATATGTACTGAGAATACATTATCGACTCCTAGAATGTGGACAGGAAATTAACATAACGTCTCATCCGATCCGCTTGAAAATGAAGATAGATTGGTCATATCTACTACTCATCTCAATTTTTACAATCCGGGGTTCGTCGGATTCTGATCCTCAACAGGTACTAATATTTATTTTACCTACTTGCATCTGTACATTTTACGTAGCAATATTCCACTATCAAGTATTTGTATTTATTCGTGTTTGAACTTTTGTAGGTACGTATTTCATTGGGAGGAAAGAATCAAATGTTGGTTTCATGGATCACGTCGGATAGAAATGTTGAATCAACGGTAGAATATGGGAAGACACCTGGAAAATACGAAAA